>NW_027045473.1:78678-235000 GCF_025399875.1 Dalotia coriaria
TCAGCTACGTACTGCTGTAATGGCCTGGAAATAGTTCATTATCTAAAGGGTCTGCGTTCCCCACCAGCGTCGCCGCCAACCATGGTGCGCAAAATATCAAGCGGTACGACAAGGCAACGGTAGGGCGCAAGGGCGCAACGTAATGCAACTGTTATCGAAAGTGAAAAACATCCACGAAAATGAATAATTGCTTTCGATAGCATGCTTTCAAATCGAGCAGCAGCCTAGTGTATGTAGACAATAGAAAAAAGTTTGAAACTTTAACTAGATTTAAACCAAAACAAAATAATTAGAAGGTATTCCATGAATTATTCAACTAAATTCCTCAAGTGGAAACATGAGCATATATATGTAGATTCAAACAGTCACCGCATATTATATATAATATTTTTTACTTTGAAATAGGTTTCACTTTTGATCTATGAATATTCTTGCGTAAGCAGATAAAGTTGATTGAAACCCCGACCCAGTCTAGGAAAATCGCCGTAACATATACATGCACCGAAACTCGCAGGCGTCGAAAGCGTGGGGACGGATTGCATTGAATATTTCCTCATCATCAGAACTCTGCCGTCGCTGCATCAATATCGACCGGACGCCGGTCCCAAAGCCCGGACAAAGAGGAGGGTTGTGTGGGTGAAGAGGCCAGCGACCCACCCCTACGTGCAAAAACACATCAGTGCTCATAGAACCAGACACAAGGGCCCGGTTAGCTACGGACAGACAACGACGACAAACCCAAGAAAGTACACGGACAAAGAGAAGATTACAAAACATAACCTTAAAATCGCTACATGGAACATAAAATCAGTTCTCAACAGAAGAGACCAAGAAATGGAGCAAGAATTAAGAAACCACCACATTGATATCTGCGCACTTCAAGAAACTAAGAAAAAGGGAAAAGGTCAGGCAGTAGTTGGAGATTATCTACTAGCATACAGCGGTGTAGAGAGGAACGAGCGAGCAAAAAAAGGAGTCGCAATCATGTTTCACAAAAAGTTAGTAGATCACATTATAGACATCACGTACGTTTCAGCCAGAATAATACACGCAAAACTGCTGCTAGACAGGAAACGCACCAACATTATAAGTATTTACGCTCCAGAAAACTGCAGACCCCAAGACGTAAGAGAAGAATTCTTTAACTCACTGCAACATGTTTTAGACAGCCATAAGAACGAAGCGACTATCATCCTAGGAGACTTTAACTCAAGGATTGGCAACAGAATCATACCCGGAGTTAAGCAGAGATTCAACGAGGAAACAGAAAACGAAAATGGAACGCTGATGACTAACCTATGCACAATCAACGAACTACGAATAAATAACACATATTACGAACACAAACAACAACACAAACACACGTATTGTAACTCAAGGGGACACACATCAACAATCGACTTCATTGTGACAAACCGAGTAATTCCACCAACCAGCATATTAGATGTAAGAAGCTTAACCTCGGCAGACATAGGAAGCGATCATGCCCTCGTGATTGGGAAGCTGAGACTAATATCCCTCCAAAAGAAACAAGCAAAAACATGCGAAGAGCGCACAAAAATAAAAACAGAAGGACTAGCTGACCAAACAACCAGAGAACTATATGCTAACAGACTGAAGGAGAAAGTTACAAACAACAACATACAAGAAGGAGATAACGTTGATACGGCATGGGAAAGGCTGAAAAGCAACATACAACAGGCTGCCGAAGAAGCGCTAGGCAGGAAGATCATCAAGAAACCGAATCCTTTTGCTAAGAGAACTCCATGGTTCACCGAGGAAATCAAAATGAAATGCAAGGAAAAAAAGCAGGCACACATTCAACACCTCACGCAAAGAACGCAAGAATCATACGAAAGTTACAAACAAATCCGCAGAGAAACGCACGAGTTAGTACGGAAGACGAAATCCGAACACTGGAGGATCTTCTCAAAACAACTAGAACATGACTTCTATGGAACCCAAAAGACAGTATGGAAGACCATAAGAAACCAGAGAAAAGAGCTCACAGAACTGGTACAAGCAAAGGGAATAGACAAAGAGACCTGGATAAACTACATCAAACATCTATACCGGGACACAAACCAGGAGAAACCTAATATCTCAGTCAACATACAACCTGATGAACCAACCATAGTAAGCATATCTGAGGTGGAAACAGAACTCGCTAAACTCAGAAACAGAAAAGCCAGTGGCCCGGACGGAATACCCAATGACCTCCTGAAATACGGCGAAGAAGTGCTCGCGGCCGAAATTACGAAACTTATCAACATCATCCTGAAGCATCAGAGAGTACCAACTGAATGGAAATTGAGCACACTAATAATGATGTTTAAGAAAGGAGATAAGCAAGAACCATCCAACTATCGAGGAATAGCTCTGCTAAACACCACCCTGAAACTAACAACTCGATTACTAGCGAACAAGATATTAGCACACACCACACTATCAGACGAACAACAGGGCTTCAGGAAAGGAAGGTCCTGTAACGACGCAATATTCATAATAAGACAGGTGAAGGAAAAAGCCGTGGAGTGGAACAAACCGGCTTTTCTTTCCTTCGTGGACCTAAGGAAAGCGTTTGACAGAGTGCAGCTCCAAGACATAACCAGCATACCCGAAAAGAAACATCGCATCTGATATCATCAATACTATAAGGGACATCTACAACAACAACGAACTGCAACTAGCAATAGCCGAACAACGCACAGACCCCATAAAAGTAGGAACAGGGTAAGACAAGGCGATTCCCTAAGCCCCCTGCTATTCAACTTCATCATGGAAGAGATAATTGCAAGAGTCCGACGCTGTAAAGGATACCAGATGGGGGGGAAAGAGCTGAAAGTTGTGTGCTACGCGGACGATGCCGTGCTAATTTCCGATAGCGAAGACAACCTACAACGCATGATTCACCAGTTTAACATTGCCAGCAAAGCCCTCAACATGGAGATAGCAACAGAAAAAACCAAATGCATGGTCATCGCACCACATCCAATAAGATGCAAACTTGAAGTCGATGGACAAATCGTACAACAAGTGAGCGAGTTCCGATATCTTGGTATAAACATATCCAGCAGTGGAGGAGTGGAAAAAGAAGTAGCAGAGCAAGTTGAAAAGGGCCTGAGAATAGCAGGATGCCTAAGGAACACGATTTGGGACAACAAACATCTAAGAACAGAGACGAAAGTTTCCATCTACAAGGCAGTAGTCAGGCCCATATTTACATACTCGGCAGAAACGCGTGCAGAGACGACAACCACACAGAGATTGCTCACCACCGCGGAAATGAGGACACTAAGAAACATAGATGGCAAAACACTGCTCGACCGGATAAAGAACGAAGACATCAGAAGAGCGTGCAACAACATAGAAGACATAACACAATGGTGCAAAAGACGCAAAATCGAGTGGAACGAACACATAGAACGGATGGACGAAACCAGAATAGTCCGAATAGCCAGGGACAAATCGCCAAGGGGAAAGCGATCCCTGGGAAGACCCCGAAAGAGATGGAGCGACCACCTAAACCCTGTCTGAAGTAGGAACAGGCAATATGCCTACAAAAGAAGAAGAAGAAGAAGAAGAAGAAATCGTTCAAATAGACGCAATATTAATAAAAAACGAATAATGTTTTTATGCTGTTTTACGCGTTAAAACGCAGATTAAAGCTCAAAACGTGCTGTTTTGCTAAAATAAGCATTTTCAAGCATTTTAGATCGTTGAAATCGTTCAAATAGAAGCAATATTAATAAAAAACGAATAATAAAAATTCGTCGTTTTTATGCTGTTTTACGCGTTAAAACGCTGATTAAAGCTCAAAACGTGCTGTTTTGCTAAAATAAGCATTTTCAAGCATTTTAGATCGTTGAAATCGTTCAAATAGAAGCAATATTAATAAAAAACAATAAAAATTTCGTCGTTTTTATGCTGTTTTACGCGTTAAAACGCAGATTAAAGCTCAAAACGTGCTGTTTTGCTAAAATAAGCATTTTCAAGCATTTTAGATCGTTGAAATCGATCAAATAGACGCAATATTAATAAAAAACAAATAATAAAAATTTCGTCGTTTTTATGCTGTTTTACGCGTTAAAACGCAGATTAAAGCTCAAAACGTGCTGTTTTGCTAAAATAAGCATTTTCAAGCATTTTAGATCGTTGAAATCGTTCAAATAGACGCAATATTAATAAAAAACGAATAATAAAAAATTCGTCGTTTTTATGCTGTTTTACGCGTTAAAACGCAGATTAAAGCTCAAAACGTGCTGTTTTACTAAAATAAGCATTTTCAAGCATTTTAGATCGTTGAAATCGTTCAAATAGACGCAATATTAATAAAAAACGAATAATAAAAATACCGCTGCTTTATGTTGTTTACGTTTAAACTGATTAAAGCTCAAAACGTGCTGTTTTGCTAAAATAAGCATTTTCAAAGCATTTTAGACGTTGGAAATTGTTCAAATAGATGTGAATAAAATAAAAACGAATAATAAAAATTTCGTCGTTTTATGCTGTTTACGCGTTAAAACGCAGAATAAAGCTCAAAACGTGCTGTTTTGCTAAAATAAGCATTTTCAAGCATTTTAGATCGTTGAACGTTCTGAAACGCTAGTTTTTAAGCAACAAGTATTTTCAAGCATTTTAGATCGTTGAAATCGTTCAATAGAATCAATATTAATAAAAAAAACGAATAATAAAAATTAGCCGCGATGCTGTTTTACTGAGTTAAACGCATTAAAGTTCGCTAAAACGCTAGCTGTTTATAAAATAAGCATTTTCAAGCATTTTAGATCGTTGAAATCGTTCAAATAGAAGCAATATTAATAAAAAACGAATAATAAAAAATTCGTCGTTTTATGCTGTTTTACACGTTAAAACGCAGATTAAAGCTCAAAACGTGCTGTTTTGCTAAAATAAGCATTTTCAAGCATTTTAGATCGTTGAAATTGTTCAAATAGACGCAATATTAATAAAAAACGAATAATAAATTTCGTCGTTTTATGCTGTTTTACGCGTTAAAACGCAGATTAAAGCTCAAAACGTGCTGTTTTGCTAAAATAAGCATTTTCAAGCATTTTAGATCGTTGAAATCGTTCAAATAGAAGCAATATTAATAAAAACGAATAATAAAAAATTCGTCGTTTTATGCTGTTTTGCGTTAAAACGCAGATTAAAGCCTCAAAACGTAGGCCTTGCCAGTACCAAGCATTTTCAAGCATTTAGACCGAAATTGTTCAAATAGACGCAATAAAAAATAAAAAACGAATAATAAAGTACCGTCGTTTTATGCTGTTTGCAGCGTAAAACGCAACAAAGCTCAAAACGTGCTGCTTCCATAAAATAAGCATTTTCGCCATTTTAGATCGCTGGAAACGTTCAACAGACGCGTTATTAATAAAAAAACGAATAATAAAAATTTCGCTGCTTTATACGTTTACGCGTTAAAACGCAGATTGTGCCCAAATCGTGCTGTTTTGCTAAAAAATAAAGCAATTTTCGCTAATTTTGTGACGTTAAATCGCTCAAATAGAAGCGGTTTACAAAAGCGAATAAAATTTCACGTTTTATGATGTTTTACGCGTTAAAACGCAGATTAAAGCTCAAATGCGCTATTTGCCAAAATACCTCAAAGCATTTCAGATCGCCGGAAATCGTTCAAATATAGCGCTATTACTGAAACGCAACAGCAAAAATTCGTCGTTTTTATGCTGTTTACGCGTTAAAACGCAGATCAAAGCTCAAAACGTGCTGTTTTGCTAAAATAAGCATTTTCAAGCATTTTAGATCGTTGAAATCGTTCAAATAGACGCAATATTAATAAAAAACCAATAATAAAAATTTCGTCGTTTTTATGCTGTTTTACGCGTTAAAACGCAGATTAAAGCTCAAAACGTGCTGTTTTGCTAAAATAAGCATTTTCAAGCATTTTAGATCGTTGAAATCGTTCAAATAGACGCAATATTAATAAAACGAATAATAAAAAATTCGTCGTCTTTATGCTGTTTTACGCGTTAAAACGCAGATTAAAGCTCAAAACGTGCTGTTTTGCTAAAATAAGCATTTTCAAGCATTTTAGATCGTTGAAATCGTTCAAATAGAAGCAATATTAATAAAAACGCACAATAAAAATCGTCGTTTTATGCCGTTTTACGTGCGTTAAAAATGCGGTGACAAAAGCTCAAAAAAACGTGCTGTTTTGCTAAAATAAGCATTTTCGCCATTTGTGATCGCTGAAATCGTTCAAATACAGACGCATTAATAAAAAACGAATAATAAAAATGTCGTCGTTTTATGCTGTTTTACGCGTTAAAACGCAGATTAAAGCTCAAAACGTGCTGTTTTGCGAAAATAAGCATTTTCAAGCATTTTAGATCGTTGAAATCGTTTAAATAGAAGCAATATTAATAAAAAACGAATAATAAAAAATTCGTCATTTTTATGCTGCTCTTTACGTTGTGCTGCCAGATTAAAGCTCAAACGCTGCTTTTATAAAATAAGCATTTTCAAGCATTTTAGACGTTGAAATTGCCTCAAATAGACGCAATATTAATAAAAAACGAATAATAAAAATTTCGTCGTTTTATGCTGTTTTACGCGTTAAAACGCTATGAATAAAAGCTCAAAACGTGCTGTTTCAGCAACAAGCATTTTCAAGCATTTAGATCGCTGGAAATCGTTCAAATAGAAGTAAATATTAACAAAAAACGAATAAGCGTACCCGTCGTTTTATGCTGTTTTGCGCATGTTTCAAAACGCAGACAAAGCTCAAAACGTGCCGCCTTGCCAAAAATGCTTACTTTCGCCATTTAGATCGCTGAAACAAACAATATGACGCAATATTAATAAAAACGAATACCGTTTACCGCGTTAAAACGCATTGTGCCGCGCCTGTCATTATCAGCTGGAATGTTCAACAAAGAATATTAATGAATAATAAATGTTTTTATGTTGTGCTTTGCGTTGCAAACGCATTGTCAGAAAACGTGCCGTTTTGTTGTACTGGCTGTTATTTATCGCCGAAATGTTCAACAGACGCAATAATAATAAAAACAAATGGGTCAAAAATTGTCAGCTATGCGCCTATCGCGTTAAACGCCGATTGCCGTTAAATAAGCATTTTCGGTGTTTTATCGTGCTGGAAATCAAAACAGGCATTGGTTGTGGCCCATCGGTCAGGCCTGTCGTTTTATAGCTTACGCAGTTAAACGGTAGATTGTGCTTTCCTCAAAGCATAATGTTTTGAGCTTTTACCCGTTTTAACGGCGTAAACAGCATAAAAACGACGAATTTTTATTATTCGTTTTTTATTAATATTGCTTCTATTTGAACGATTTCACCGATCTAAAATGCTTGAAAATGCTTAATTTAGCAAAACAGCACGTTTTGAGCTTTAATCTGCGTTTTAACGCGTAAAAACAGCGTAAAACCGGACGAAATTTTATTATTCGTTTTTATTAATATTGCGTCTATTTGAACGACTTCAACGATCTAAAATGCTTGAAAATGATTATTTTAGCAAAACAGCACGTTTTGAGCTTTAATCTGCGTTTTAACGCGTAAAACAGCATAAAACGACGAATTTTTTATTATTCGTTTTTTATTAATATTGATTCTATTTGAACGATTTCAACGATCTAAAATGCTTGAAAATGCTTATTTTAGCAAAACAGCACGTTTTGAGCTTTAATCTGCGTTTTAACGCGTAAAACAGCATAAAAACGACGAAATTTTTATTATTCGTTTTTATTAACATTGCGAGCAATAATGCAACTGAACGAAGCACACCGAGTTTTTTGCTAGAAACAAAATTCGTCGTAAATTCATGATATGTTTTTACATCGAAAATCCGGATCTGTTATTTTCAAAAGCGGTTAAACACAATATTCGTACCACCTATAATGACCCAGTTAATTGCAAATCATACAAGTATCCTTATCACCTAAGACCTGAAATACAATCGCAAATTCAGAAACATCTTGATAACAAAACAATTCGACCAAGCATTTCCCTATACAGTTCACCTGGGTGGATAGTACCCAAAAAGATGGTTGCAAGTAAAAAACAGAATTGGTGACTTGTTATTGATTATAGAATACTTAATGAAAAAAAAAAACATAGAAGGCAAATATCCATTGCCTAGAATTGAGGAAATCATAGACAACTTAGGTAAATGCGCGTATTTTTAGATCTCGCGCAAGGATTTTCATGAACCTTTGATGGGGAAAACAGCTTTCACCGTTAAAATGGGCACTACGAATATCTGAGAATGCCCTTCCGTTTAAAAAATGCTCCAAGCACTTTCCAACGTGTCATGGACTGCATTTCAAGAGAAATCATGTTTCGTCTACATGGACGATATCGTTATATTTTCGAAGTCAGTACAGGAATATAGTTCATCTATACTTCGTGATATTTTAAATGGTATTTATCTTGAATATTACTTATGTTGAATTAATTAAGTTAGTTTAATTATTTTAATTGAAATTCACTGATGAAAAATGAATCGAACGATGATTTTACGTGATTCAAATTTTGAATGAACCGCGTGATTCGATTAGTGGACTTGCATTACCAACGAATAAAAGTCTTGAAATTATATTGCCATACCAGACAACAACAAAAAACACTTGCAGCCAGTTACCCAGTAGTGGTAGAAGTGTGCAAATTTTGGAGCAGAACTGGAATTCAAGTACGAAAAAAAGATCGATGTGTAAAAAAATTAGAAAAACTTCATTATACGTACAGAGATTTACAAAAAAGCTCAAATATAGAACGCGAGCAAGAATTTTCCCGATGCCTTGAAAAACCATTTGATATAGCTCATTGCAATACTCAAAAAACATTTGATAGTGGGACCGCAATTAAATTCAGAAACACCTGTTTTTGAGGAAGATATTGATACTGCTACATTTCAATCTATAAATAAAACATCATCAATATCTGATAATGTCGAATCACCACCGAGCTCAAAAAGTATTTCGGAGCTACCATGAAGTGGCGAAACACCGAGGTCAATGTCTCAGCAAAGCGTAGATTCAATGTTTGAAGCACAGGGGCGAAATTATGAAACGAAACGTGAGAGGGACAATAAATATTCTGACGGATCATGTTGTTGCTACTCGCGGCAACTGTAAGATTTCTTATAGAAATTCCATTAGAATAATATCAGCTGTCGCGATGGCCCTAGGAGTAGACTCTGATAGTTTGATTCGCAACAAGACTTCGTTAATTGAAAGTAAGACGAAAATTCGGAAGGACGCGGCTGAACGGATGAAGTAGTTATCCGGAAAATAGAAAATTAATTTCCTGATGGACTATCTTGTATACAATCTTGTAAAAGGTGGCCCGAGTGCCTACAGTTATTCGAAGCAAGATTGTTGAAAAAATATTAAACGTACCGGCATTACCGGATGGAAGGAGTAACTCAGGCTCAGGAAATTTTTGAGCGTGTTCAAAAATGGGGATAATCTGATAATATTCAAGCACTTTGTTGCGACACAACCGCTTCAAATTTTGGCTGATACAATCGAGCAGCTATTTGGAGCAACTGTTACAAAAAGATCTTGTGTATTTACGAGTACCTTGTAGACATCATATCTACGAATTGGTCTTAAATTGTGTTTTTGTGACGAAAATTTAGGGAACTAATTTTGGTTCATCAGTTTCTGTTTAAAGAATTTTAAGAAAATTTGGATTTAGTTGATCAAACTAAATATAAAAACGGTTTAAATGGAAATAAAATTCCTAAAAAATTATTAACAAAAGTTGTAACAACAAATGTCTCATAAATAAGGACGAAACGCAAACGTAAACATGAGGAGAGAAGTTCCTCGATTAAAAGAAATCTTACGATTTACAATACGAGCCTGTGGACGAATTTGACCAACCTGTGGACAGGTGACAGTACAATGGACAGGTGACGAGCCGCAATATGGACGAAAGATTTGACTGAGCCTAATCGATGTGGACGAATTTGACGAGGAGCCTAATCGTGTGGACGAATTTGTCGAGCAGACCCTTCCTTATCGAAAACTTGAAGACGCCTTCCAAGGTAGTACTTCCCTGGGTATCACAGGGACTGTCAAAGCTTTTATTTCGAACAAGTCTCACTACTAAAATGCTCGTATTTAGTTGCCCTTGGAATTACTAAGAGCAAAATGCATTTTACCACTGGGGTAAAATTAAAAAAACCTGTTTTAATAGACGTTTGTTTAGAGATGTTTGAACAGTCTGCTGTTGAGTAAAATCAAATCGATTCCCGCACTTATCAAATGATATTACTATAGAGGAAGAACTGAGAAAATTATCAGAAAGAAGTTTGGAATATCAGTTAATTCAAAAGATAAAGAAATCAACACTTTTGCAATACAAATTGATGAATCATGTATATTACTAAAAAAACCATACGTAATTTGTTGCGATTACATATATTGATTTTTATTTATATGACGGTGTTTAGAAATTTAAAGTGACAGAGAATATGAATCCCAGCTATGCTTGAGATTAGTGCAGATATTATGTTAAAGCTAGTTTTAAACGTATCCATAAATAAAATTTGGATCAAATTAAAATGAATCTCAATACGAGAAGTAATGAAAATGTTAGTCCCTTCGCAACTGCATGACTATGTGAATCAGATTTTCATCTATGACGGTAATTAAAATAAATTTAGAAATCGGCTTTCAGTTCTTTCACCCGCTCTTGTTTTTTCACCGCCTTAGCTTGTCTACTTTGAAACCAACAATTGACAAATTGATCAGTAAGAGCAGCAGCCAATCTTCTCATGCTATATATTTCATCATATGCAGTAAGAGCTTGGAATTATTTTATAAATACTGGTATTTTGTTCAAAGTTTTCTTAAAAGACTCGCTTCCTATTAGTTAAATTTTTTAGTAATCGTAAGAGAATGTTAGTAGGTGATTTCCTATATCCATGAGTTTGTGAAATTTTTTTTGTACAATTTTTCACAGCCGATTGTGTTAAATGCATGAGTATTATTATAGGTATATATATAATTATAATCTGTACATTAAAGTTTATGAACACTATTCTGATTTGTCCATGTTTGAATTAGAAGCAACAGAAGTCTTTTTACAAGTCAAAACACATCGATTACAGGTCGAAATGTTAGCCAGCGCATTTGGCAAAACACCTGCAAGGGGAATGTTTTTGTTCCCTAAAGTACTTTTTAGCCTGCAGTTACATCATTCTTGCGAGAGGTTAGCAGGAATATTTCCCAAGACCTTCATTCCCTTCCGTCTTTGAGGATTCATTCGCTCTTAAACTCTTGTAAGACTAGCAAGCTTATATAAATCCTTAAAATCATAAATCATATCATAATGGCACGTAAAAACAATTCGATCGATGCTGTAATCCGTTTAAAAGATTGAATCACATTTTAAAAAAAGGTTAACGTCAGGCGGCGGTAAATTAAGTTTGAATTAAGGTGATAATTATTTATTGTGCAGTTCGTGTAGAAAAACTTACGAATTAGTAAAAGGAACAAACAATAACTACCAGTGACGATCTTAATTATAATGAGTGACGATAGAAAATAATTGCTTAGTGACGGTAGGGAACAATGATCAAACTGATGTAGTAGTAACACAACTGTCACGGAGCACCACGATATCACTTATCATTTCGTAGAAGTTATTTTTGATTTACTCATATGTTATATTACATTTCCCAAGATTTCACAGTGACTCGGCATCCCAGAGTTAACGCTGATAATCAAATACCAGTTATCAACCATGCTTTTCAATTGTTAAATCAGTCGCAAAATGCAACAAAAAAGAGGTGAGTGATTATCAATTTTTACGGAACAATATAAAGCAAATATCAGGACAACTCAAATACGTTTTACTTCTGCAACCTGTGAAGATCGAAAGATTAAGATTGCTGCAAGATAAATTTAATGATAAAGGCAGGAAGAATCTTTAAAAAATTCAAATTTTTTTAACATTATTACCTGAAAATAGAGTACAGAAAGACATATTTGTGAAACTATAGATACATCAAGACATTTACCGATAAAGGGTAGCAAACTTGAATCAAAATTAAGTAGGTATAGCGTAAAATTGATTTTTCTGATTCAGCTGAAGACTCAATTACTTAACATTTTTTTATAGGGGGGACAATCAATCATAAAGTGATGTTAAAAGTACAAAAATGTTTACAATGAAAATAATAGCCTTGAAGTACTTACCTGGAATGAGACTATATTTCAATTCGAAATAATGGTGGTGAACGAGAACACGTTCAGAAAAGGAACTTGTATTAATCACAATATAAAAGGAATTATAGCAGTGTTTCCCCATTATTTAACCGTGATATTTCTAAATTCGCATTATTACGACCAAAAGCATTGCGTGTTAGCAGGAACAAATTAAGACACACACAATCTGTGAATGTACGATCCATCAAAATTTTAGGTTAATAACGCTTGGTACGTATCAAATTAATTAATACTAGTAAGTGCGTGTTTGCACCAAATTAGTTTTATTTTATCTGCAAACATTCCAATCTTAAACGAAAAGTACGAAGTCCATAAAACAATATAGTGATTGCTTAGTGTAGGAAATGGTAATACGCACACATACAACGAGTCGACGACACATGTATATATTCACACAGCAGGTGTGTGCTACCGCGCAGAGCACTCGAACGAATCCATACACTTATATATATATATACTGCTTGTATATGCATATAGTCATAACATACATTCACAGAAAATCTCCTGCGTGTATAAAAATTATTTTATTAAATCCACTGAAAATCTATTTTCCGGCAAATTAACGCTTATTATTTAGTAACACCTAGACACTGCCTACCTCCACATAGGTGACCCATAATATGTGAGAGTCTTTTACTGACATGTTTTTAGGGAATCAAGAGTGAGAATGTGCGTATAAATATTGGATATCGACTCCGAGAAGTAGGTTTAGAAACTTTTATAAAACCTATGAAGGAATTTATTTGAAAAGTTTTGTGATTTAAAAGTTCTCTTGCCTCACTCATTCATTGCTAAGAACAATCCAAGTTTTTGAAAAGCATTGAAAGAAACATAACACCAAGTGAATTTGAAATTATTTGTGATTTTGCAGAAAATGATGCGATTGTGGAACAAAATTCAGCATCTAGTTTTCACTGGAATAATAGCCAGGCAACAGCTTTTCCGGTGGTTATTTATTATAAAGCAAATGACAAACTTGAACACAAAAGTTTAGTAATAATTTCAGACTGTAAAAATCATGATGCCGTTGCTGTTCATGTTTTCATTAAATTAATAACTGACTACTATGTGAAAAGTCTTCCTAAACGGCTCAACATATTTTACTATTTTTCTGATGGGGCTCCTCGATAGTTCAAAAACTTTAAAAAATTTTATAAATTGGTATTATCATGAAGATGATTTTAATATTCCTGCGGAATGGAATTTTTTTCACTTTTAACTACGCATGAGTAAAAGGTCCGTGTGAAGATTGAATTGGTGGCATCGTTACCTATCGAACTTTTGAATAGTCTTATGGTCCGAATAACTTACAAAATAAAATATGCAAATTTTCAGCAGAAATTGATTATCATACATCACTGAATGATTTAAATAACCGATTTGCAAAAACGAAACCAATTGCAGGAACTCAATAATTACATAGCATTATACCAGACAAAAATGGTTTTATATGTTAAAAAATTTCCAAAATCAATGGAACATACTCGTAGAATTTGTAAGGTTTTTAAGCGCCAGAGAAGCAATTAATTCATAATTTATTGTATTGTTTCTGTAAAATCATTTTTAAATGTTACTGGTAATTACAGGATTGCCGACCTCTTGCGAGGCAGGATCATCGAAGTCCTCGTGGTTTCGCAGACGGAAACTACTAGATATTCTGATTTCGCATACGCTTTACGTGATGGCGCGATCGAAAAGTGCAACCGACCGGATGGTGGCGGAAATAATTTCTCCACATCAGGCGACCGTGTCGAACACCGACGCCCCGGTCGGGCGGTCAGCAACTAATTCTTATGCTGCTCCTTCTAAACGTGCCGAGAAGCGAAGATCCAGAGCTCACCTGTACAAATGATCTCAGTCCTTGTTGGTACTGACCGAGCAAGACTTGCGTGCATCCTGGATGACAGTCCCTGGTCAGCGACAGCTTAATTTCCGTAGAGTCACCGTATTCTCCCTTTGTTTGAATGCCCTAACGGTGGGGAAAAGAGTCTCGATGTGAATTACAGCAAGGTAAATTGCACCAGTGTTAGTAGAAACATCTTCTTGAACTCAACGGCCCAATACAAAATTTACAGAGGTACAGACGCCTTAGCGAAGGTCAAATCACGTGCTCACTTGGTCCCGATGGGATCACCTGCAAGTTGACCACTTGGGATGCCGGTAAACGTCAGTTTATTGTTTACAACCTTGTGTTACAACCTAGTATTTACATTCAAGCGCTCTGAAATTATGTAGAACCACATTGATCCCCAAAACATGACAGACTGGACAAAATCCAATAAAATCAATAAAAATCAATAATTATGTAATTGCACCAACTTTGAAACGATTGCACACGGTACCCACATACATCGCGCACAAAAGGCATCACCACGAACTGATGACGTGCATGTACAACAGCTTTTGCTACTAGACTCTATCGTAGAGCTAGGCGCACAGCGATACCGCCCTTACACCATCCACTACTCGCTAGATTTAAAAAGCAAGGGGTATTTCAGGCAACAGCTAACTTCGTCTCTGAATCGTACCGAGTGTACGAGTACAACAATTAATAGCCATGAAACCAACTGAAGTAAAAGGAAATAAAACTGAAAGCAATTGTGCAAAAGAGTTTTACACTTACCCAAAAATTGCAGAGTTTTGCTTAATATACACGAGGCGACTCAGTTGAAATTAGTCGGCAAAAGGCTGCTTTGAAAAAGGTTACCCAACTGGAAAATATAAAAATCTGCATTAATACAAAGTAGCAGCATGCCTCAAATTGGAGTAAATGATGAGGTGAAAATAAAATTATTCGGTGAAAATAAATTATTCAACAATTTGAAAGTAAAGACCCAATAACAATAACAATAACAATACCATTCAGAAGTAGAACTGCATGAACTTCCATCTCTGAGAACAACAAATCATGATATGTGGGCAGTAAAACTACTACCAATCTAGAAAAGCAACGACATGTTATTGTTTTGCTTTCCAAGATAACAAAAGTTCGCAATAAATAAAGTGAGTGATGATATCACGAGTTTGTCGACTATGACATTCGCAATATACGCATTCATTTAAATTCACAAGTCTATCCCTACCTATATGATAGCATGAATATTAAATTTGCAACTGAGAATATTGCAATAGCGTATCTTATGTATTGCAAATTTCAAAAAAGCTACTATAACAACAATGAAAGAGATATTAGACCATTTTTGAGTTTACATAATAGAATTTAAAGAAAATCCACTATTCGTATTTGATATGCTCAACAAAGGCAGCATAAAATATCAACTGTTAATTTAAAAATAAGATCGAGGCATGTAATTTCCAGAAAATACATGGCCATGACGAACTTCAATACTACATATATGATTCAATTATGGAATACACTCCGCTGACAGGAATGTAGAAAACTAGTTTAAATGTGCATATTTGTGGTTTTGGTACCCACTGATATGACGAATACGATTGATGAGAACTTTGCAA
Source organism: Dalotia coriaria (assembly GCF_025399875.1). Classification (NCBI taxonomy): domain Eukaryota; kingdom Metazoa; phylum Arthropoda; class Insecta; order Coleoptera; family Staphylinidae; genus Dalotia; species Dalotia coriaria. The sequence goes on from NW_027045473.1 coordinate 94,389, forward strand.
GAGATTTAATTATGGAATGCATATCCTCCCAGTGGCAGGAATCGTTTTAACGTAAATGTACATCTTTGTAGTTTCGAACGATGCATTCAATTAGCGGAAAAATGGTATATAAACCAGACTTGCAGCATAAATAAAGTTGAGGATATATTTATGTACACTTTAAGTTTAAATACAATCAACTTGAATAGCAACACTTAAGTTTCATACTTTGCACTAAAATTCATATTATGCACTATAGATTGTATAACTTATATTTTTAATACAATGCACTTATATTCAGGTTTAAGCTTAAATTTGCTTTGAATCAACTTTTAATTGAAACTTTATAATTTGTGGTGGTTAGGTAGAATTTACCTTGTTTGTGTATTTGACTGGGGTGGTCGGGGGTTGGGGTGAGTAGTTGGGTAGGCTACACCTTGTTTGGTATTATTTGTGGAGCAGTCCGGGCGGTTGGGGTGGTCGGGGGTGGTGGTTAGGTATGACTCCTTTGTGTGGTATTATTTGTGGGGGTTGGGGAGGGTGGTTGGTGGTGGTGGGGGGTGGTGGTTAGGTAGGCTACCTTGTTTGAGTATTATTTGAGGGGCGGTGGGGGAAGGTGATAGAAAGGGCCGGCTAAGAGTGCAGCACGTACTTAATACTGCAAGTTTTATAGGGTGCAAGTATTAATTTCATAGTGGAAAGCATTTTTATTCAGAAGTGGAATCCATTTTCCAAAGTGCACATATTTATTTTAAGTTCAGTTCTGTATTTTTAAGTGCAGAAAAATTATTTATAAGTGCACATTTAATGAATTGACCTAATTGACTAATTGATCTAATGAATTAAAATCGAAAAAATAAAAGTTCGTTTAATTACATGCCAATAAGAAGGTTGGAGTTCACGCGCAGCCTTCGTAGCGTCAACAATAAAATTCGGTCACGGGAAGTTGCGTTCACGTTCTATAAACGTTTGTGTATTAGTGAAGTGTTGTGGCGCGTAGCGCTAGTGGTATGCGGTCGATATGGGCGATCAATTCGGGCGACGCCAGCTGTTCTGGCCTTTTCGCTTTGCTGCAATGATGCAAATCATTTAGATGTGAACTGTCAGTAAAAGAATAAACAATTGAGTGATCAAGTGGAGCGTTTGTCGGCGGAAAACGCAAAGTTGTAATACTAGATAAGCGCGAGCGTGACCAGCGTTCGATATAAAACGGCGCGTCGAAAGAAAAAGCGGCAACGACTCCGGGGTATTTTGAATTTAAGGTTCGGTCGGAGACGCGTAATTATTTCGCACCGCTCGATAACTCAATCGATGAAGAGTCTGATCGTATGAACACCGACGGGAATCCACGGCCAGTCAAGTAGCATCGGACAGAGTCGACGAAGTGAGGATACAATTTACAACGAAGAACAAATTCACCAAGAAGACGGATGCGGGAAAGGTTCTGACCGTTTTAATCCTGAAGCAACACCATCATGTGGACAAACAGACTAAGCCAAAAGGTAGCAAGCGGAGTACTCTTTCAGACGGTGAACAAATCGTCGTCGCATCCCGAACACGATAATACCTTCAACACTTTACGCCGCGAGTCAAACCAACGAGGGGAAAAGTTTCCACCAATGCTGCTGGTAGACAAAGATTACGACCGCTGTTTATGTAGCATAAAGAAAATGATATTGAAACAAGAAAATAGTACGTAGAGGCTCGTCAAGGGTTTGGGGAAATTTTCACCTTCTCCCCGAACGACTACCAGAGGTGATTCGCATCTGCACCGCCGCAAAAATAAAATATAGCGAACTGGCAGTTGGACGATGAAAGGAATTGCACGTTTTTGTCGTGCGTAACGTTTCAACCAAGATGAGTACTGAATCTATCGAAGAGGATCTGAAACTACGGGGCTACCCGGTGACAAAAGTCACCCGTATCACATCTAGAGAAAAAGGCGAACTCCCAATGGTAGCGATAAATACAGTCAAAAACGAGAAAGGGCTGGAAGTTTATAATATCCGCCATATTAACAACTTGCAAGTAAAAGTAGAAGCAAAAAGGAAGAGCCCAGACCACCGACAGTGTTATCGGTGCCAACGATGTTACAAAGTTATGAATGCAGTAAAGCGAAAATCGATAACCCGAGGTGCGCGAACTGTCAGGGATGCCACATCGCAGCCAGTCACGAATGCCCGCAACATCCGGAAAACATTCGCGAAGAAAGAATCAAACGTCAACAAATATTAGTAGAAAAATCTAAGACCAAAGACGGACAAACTTTTGCCGCCGTTACGGGCAATCCAGTGGCAGATTTAGAGAAAAAAATTGAAGAGATAGTCGAACGACTATTGGCTCAATGGGCTGCAAAGCAATCACAAAATCTTCCAAAGCAACCTCAACCGCCAGTGTTATGCCCGGTGCCCTTAGAAGCCACCATCGAGAAGGTTTTAAACAGAATACTAAAACAACAAAATGCAAAGTAAAAAGCCCGAAAACTTCAATATAGCCATACCTGGAACGCAAATGGCATTTCGAAACACAAACTGGGGCAAGAAGCATTTTTACAAGAAACAGACGCAATCATTTGCGTTCAGGAATCACTTACCTTCACACATCTGACGCTATTCACGTATTGGGGCACTCACATCGAACGGAAAGACCGGGCCGAGATAAGAGGTGGCGGCGTAGTGATAGCGGTAAAGACAAACCATATGCTATGCGCAGTGAGCCATAAAGCACGGCAGACAATGAATCCGAGGTGAATTTAGAATCATGGCTGAAAATAGGGTCGCACCCGGTATACATTTTATTCATTATACAGAGCGCCAGTGCGGCACCTCTCAGAGAACTTTTGGCTTACTACTTAATGTACCAAAGCGATAATCCGCAGCTGGCGATTTAACGCCGAAGCTAAGCATAAGGGCAGCAAATTACCACAACTCGCGGCAGTAGCTAAAATTATTACAAAGACCAAAGCAACCCCACATTACCCAGAAGACCGACGGCCATGCGGAGGATGCGCAGAGGTGACGTTATCGACTTTTTATTACTAAACGTATGTTTCTTCTATCAAAAGGCAAAACCCGACATGCGTTATCATGCAGTCCACTTCCAGTGACGGCTAATCTGGCCTTTTACCTCGCACCCGCGGCAGAGAGGAAAAACCTACACCAACTGGCAAAAAATATGCCTACAGAATGACCAGCGCTATCCAGGAAGGCCCAAATAACGATGCGAAATAAATTAACTTACTAACCGAGACCATACGCCACGTCAGCCGGTATGCGGTGATAAAACATCAACAAACCCGCTGGGCAGCAACATAAGGAAAAAGAACTATACAGAAAGAACAAAGCTAAAACAAAGTAGAAACGAATGGCTCTTTTAACGGCAAAAACACCTACGCTAATAGAGAAACGTCAAACAAATGCTTAGAACACACTCAGCACGGTCGCAGGAAAAACGCGAACTGCGGTGAAAGAGATTCGCTAGCCTATCGTTAAAAGACTCAGAATCAGAGCTGCCCCGAATGCGCCAATAGAAGACGAAAATGGCGTTCTTCATTTTGAAGACGCCGAAAAAGCAAGAATAACCGGAGAATTTTTACGCCGAAGCAGCAATTCGCCAAGAAACTAACCAGCCAGAAACCACTTTATCAAAAAAGAGCCTACAATAACAGCTTCAGCCGAAAAACCGTCTATAAGGTTCACCGCCGACGATGTCAAACTGGCAATAAGGGCACTAAAGCCACGTAAAGCGCCAGGAATTGACAACATTCCACCTAATGCTATAAAGATGCTACCTGAAAATGCGGTCAATTCCTTGGTATGTATTTTTAACAACATCAATCAAGGGAACTGGTACCCAAAGGAATGGAAGGTAGCTAAAATTGTGAAGATACCGAAAAGAGACAAAGACCCTAAGAAAGTAGAAAACACGAGACCAATCAGTGTTATTCCAGTTTTGGCCAGGCTATACGAATCCCTGCTGCTACCGAAATTACAAGACCAAGTCAGCGAGAAAACTGCTGTTCACAACGCTCAGTTCGGATTCACCAAAACCTTGTCGGCGGTTCCAGCAGGCAGCACATCAGCGCCCTATCCAGAGGAAGCGGACGCCTGCAACTCAGATGTTGGTAGCGTTCGTCCGATCTGGAAGAAGGCCTACGACACCGTATGCGAATACAGTGATTAACAAAATGATAAAACAAACTTTGCAGAAGGAAATGGTCAACACGATATCCAACATCATCTACAAACGGCACTTTGGCCCATTAAAGGCAAACTACAGATCACCACCGTTCACAGCAACAGATGATGAATGGTCTCCTCCAAGGCGGACCTCTATACTCACCTACTGTTAATACCTGGTGGTGATCTGCCAAATGTGATGAGAGAAAAAGCCAGGCAAAAAGTGTGTTACAATTTGCAGACGACACACAGCTTAATCGTCGTGGTAGCTAAAACGTGGAGCAAAACCGAAAGGGCAGGAAAGCGCCTTGGAGACATTAGAAGTCAATTATTGTCCGGGAGAACCGACTAACCATCCAATGAAGACCGAGATTTTTAGCCATGGGGCGCAAACTCGGATTCAAGATCAGAAAATTCGTTTCGGACGCGAATATCTCCCCAGCCGAAACGGCCATATACCTTGGCATAAATTTAACAACAAAGGAAATGGAACCCATGAGTCGATGAGGAACGCGCTTGCTGAAAACATCGCAAACAAATCCAATATATGGCGATTTTGAGCGTTTGAGTGCCGTTCTCCCAAAATTACCATCCCTAAGAGCAACCGTTTGCTTAGCAGATCACCTGGATTCGAAGTATGCCGAAGATAGGAACTGGATGCCGAAAAAACCCTATGCAACCCTAAGAAGAGTAATGAGGATCACTTAACCGGGCTACCGTACTATATAAGGAACTCCGGACATGCTAAAATGCCGTTAACTTAACCGACCCCGCGCTGAAAAAGAAGCCAAAAGACGAGGCAGAAAAGATGATAGAAACAAAAATGGAAATGTCCAGACAAGGTACGTCCGTAAATTATACACCGCCAAGATTAGGCAGCTATCCGCACAGCTAATGGAAAAACCCAAATATATTACCAATCTATGCAAGTTAGAAAAGAATTACGATGTTGCTCCTAAAGGAACGGGTTGCCATAAGCTCCAGAAGCTTGAGAACAACTGAAAATCGTGAGGGAAAAAACATAAAGTAAGTTAGTTTTAAATTACGACACCAAAAGGAAGTGCAACATGTCTCATCAACAGCAATCATCCAAACAAAAAGAGTTTTTGAACTGACAGAAGAAATGAAAGAGGGTTTGTAGCTTTACACAAAAAACTATCAAACTTGAAAAAAAAGATGAGAGAGAAAATATTCAATTTCGATCCAAGGGAGCTGGATCCATTTCACTTATACCCTATTATACGATTCCAACAGCTCAACACGAAAGGAAATATGGGTCGCGAATGGTGCAATTATCAAACATAATAATATAGCAGAAGAAGTTAAATTTTTCTACCATCTCGCTTTAGCAAAACTGACTTATCATTGAATGACATGAACAGTGTTTCGCTTGCTCTACAATACTGTGGAATGAGGAAGGCATACGGGCTATAAACATGTTATTTAATTTTGTATAATTTTTTCTTTTTAACAAATTGAAGCAAAATGTATTAACTTTAAATCGTTGACTATTATTGTCATTCAAAATTACAGATTGTGATACCAGGCTAAAATTTGAGGCATTGGAATCCACGCCACCACTAACAACAACACCACCGCCACCAACAACAACAACACCACCGCCACCAACAACAACACCACCACCACAGTAAAAAAAAGTACAATTATTATCATCAGACATCATTGAATGGTAATATAGATTGGTTAAGAGAAGCACATGATCGTAGTCGTTTTCAAAGAAGAATAGGACAATTTAAAAAATTATTTGATTGTATTCCAATAAGGAAATAAAATATATATCAATATTAATCTCCGGAAACCTGTGCGCAGCCAATCTAGGGGCATCTTCCAAGCCTGCTGAACTGGTATTCACAAAAAAAATCATCACTAATAATTGTTTGTTCCCTTACTAATTTTTGAAGTTTCTTTCTACACGAACTGCACAATAAATAATTATAATCCAATCCTAACGTTAATTTCATCATGTCAGTCGCTGGACGTAAACCCACTTTTAATGTGATTCAAACTTAAATGAATTACAACATTGGTCGAATTGCTACTTTGGTGCCAAAATGTTTAGATGAATACACCAATTGTGTGAATGAATACAATTAATAGAAATTAATAAATGTGAAATAATTAGCTATTAGGCGTGACTTGCGTAGGCCGTCCTCGTTCTGGTTCGCGCTCAAAGTTAAAATAGTTATAAACTGAGGCTAATGAGGTATACAGTGAACGAAAACTCATGCTGATTTTAAACGGGTAACTTTTACAAGAGTTTAAGAGCGAATAAATCGAAGACTGAAGCAAATGAAGCTGATCAAATATTCCCCCTACCTTCGTAAGAGTGATGCAGCTGCAAGCTAAAAGTAGATATAGGGACTCACACGACAACCGCTCACAGGACAACTGCCCACAGACATAACTGCACACACGGACAGTTGCTCACATGGCTTTTCCTCACATTTACAATTGCTCACACGGACAATTGCGCACACATTTTCTTTGCTAAAGAAAACAGTTTTAACCCGTTCGAGCCAGAGAGTACTGAAGTAATCGTTTTTTACATCACTTTTCAATGAAGGTGCGAAATACGGAACGATTAACTCAACGAGAGCTGCCATTTCTCTTATAACAAAGAACGGTCTCTCAGATGATCCTCTGGTGTCGAGATTTGTCCGAGGAACGTACAAAATGAGACCAGCTAGACCAAAATACTCAGAGACCTGGAACACGAACATAGTTCTCAATTACATTGAAAAAGTTACTGATCTTGATAAGTTGAAGCTAAAAGAGATATCCCAAATTACAGCAACGCTCTTAATCCTCATTACAGCGCATACAGTCCAGACGTTAGCACTAATAAAGACAGAAAATATTGTAGAATCAACGGATGGAATAAGAATTAAAATACCTGATTTGATAAAAACGTCGGGTCCAGGGGTTAATCAGCCGTTACTTTCGATTCCGTTTTTCAAAGAAAGAAAAAAGATTTGCGTAGCCTCAATCATACTCTATTACCTGGATCGCGCTAAGAAAATGAGGGAGAAGTCAGATAAACTGTTTATCACGACAATCAAACCTCACAGACCAGCTACTACCCAGACGGTTTACCCATTGGATAAAGGCTTGCTTAATAAAGCAGGAGTAGACACTAAGGTTTTCACGGCATACAGCGCAAAACATGCGGCAGTATCCAAAAGCGCATAGCAGGGGTGTGGATGTGGATACTATTCGAAGGACTGCAGGTTGGTCCAGTGAATCAAAGGGTAGTATTACCGAAGTTTTATAACCGACTTGCGATAAGCGGGAGAAATCTGAGTGATATCTTTTGCCATTTCATTGCTGAGTAAAGGAATTAATCAGTATGTAAACGTGACAATAAATGTTACCACTAAGCTCTGAACATTTACATGTAATCAATTTCAATAATCATCGAAAAACGAGGCGCGCAGTATAATTGAACGATCAAACGAGCCCGCGAAAGAGCCGCGAAGCTCGATCAGATATACAGCCAACTATACCTAATAATGTAATGTACGTAATGGCGCGAGGAGGATAATTCATCATTCAAGTTTAGAAATGGCCTCAATTTAAAATAAATTATCTTAGAATTAGTAATTAAAACACCATTATGTTATAAAATGTAAATTAAAAAGTAAAATTAAAAATAAAAAGTTAAAAATTAACATATTGAAATTGAAGTAAGCTTACTATTTTAACCGATTAACCATTTAACTGGTTAACCAGTTAATCAGTTTAACCGGTTAATTTTGATTAACAGTTAACTGGTCATGCTCAGGTTAACTTTTTATAGCAGCTGGTTTAACCGGCAAATTGTACAACACTAGTACACACCATTAACAGGTATTGTTCATCAAATTGAATTTATGTAGGATGTTAAAATGCTTCAAAAATGTAGAAGAAACGCTATCAGGTGTACGTGTATGTCAATAAACCGCAGCGTGTTTTATACGGTGATATGTAAAGTTTCCAACATACCATCATTCACACCGAAATATCGTTTTACGAGTACCTATGACGGAATCAAAATTTTCAACTACTTAATTCTACTCCAAAGAAAATTATACTCTTTGGATGGAAGAATTAGCGAAACAATTCGTTGGACTGAAAACGTCATCATGGCACTTATCCTACAAATACGGATATATTAAATGTGACGATTTACGAAACATATTTGAATTATATGAAACTAATTTGAATTTGTTGTAAAAGAGCACAAAAAAAATTGATTTTTAAAAACCATATTTATATTATTATTATAGAATTTATAGTAAACTGTGTTAAGTTTGAAAAACAATTAAATTCTACTTGAACACCATAATAGAAGCCTTAAGATTTCTGTCATTTGTATTATGCTCTAAGCATAATATAAAAGAAATGATATATAATTATATTCAAGACAATATGCAACACATATTTCAATTTAAATTTCTGAATGTATATTTTGTTACTTTAAATCTTGTTTAATAATTTTGGTATTTAGCATCATGTCATTTCACTACCGGAACAGTGTTAAGAATTAAGTTCAGATTCATTGAAGGTTGTCCATTTTGTGGTGAAAAATCCGTTAAAACGTTAACAAAATCTAAGATTTCAATTAAAACGCATTTACTTGCTATTTTAATGTGTGTAATATTTTCTCCAATACTTGCATATACTTATATTTTACATCATAAACTCATGTAAAACAGTAAATCATTATTGTCCAAAATGTAAAGCTTACTTCATCTAAAGTGAACATGGAATTATTTGCTTACTTTACGAAAATGTGTCAAAACAACAATGAAGATGATAATTGCAATGAAAACGTTATCGACTTAAAATCGTTTAATGCAAAGTTTAAAATTATATTAAAAACATCAGATTTAAATCAATTGTGTGAAGAATTATTTAATGAACTATTAAAAAAAGTGAAGAGTTTCAAGAAAGGGATAACAGCTGGGCCTTGTTTGCTATCTCACATCATCGTAAGAAACATTAATAAATATCTACCAATTCGAGGTAGTAGCTACACATTTCCTCTACCAAAAGAACATTGAAGCTGAAAAGCCTGCGTTAAACATCCCCTCAGCAACGACGTAACTGTATTGGGTGAACATCACGGCCGCTATGTACCCTGTTGAAGAACATTGCAATAATCCTCAAAGGTACCAGCAGCATATCGACATAATTAACTTGAAAAACGTTTCTCTCTCATGCAGTATCAGTGACATTCACATTCTTTAGAAAGATAATAATGTGAGCACTAATGTGTATGGATTATATTTAAATAATGAGTCTAGGACGCATATGACAGAGGGACCACTTTACTATTCAAAAAACAAAAAAGAACTTCATATAAATTTATTACTGCTGCAAAATAATAATAAATTTCACTATGTACTAATTAAACACTGATCACGATTAGTAAGTAGTCAAATAAATTCACACAATGGTAGGCTTTACTTATGTGATTTTCAGAAGATAAGAATGCCTTTCATTATTTATTTACCCGAATTACAGGTATACAGATTCCTATTAGTTTAACATTGCACCTGACCAGTAGTTCATTTACGCAAAAACACATAAACGCCCAGCCATATTCAGTAGCATACTATATAATTTGCGGTACAGTAAAGAGAAGAATAAATTTATTTACATACACGGGACCTACAGTTGTTCAACAGTATTTGATGAAAAATTAACTAAGACGTTATATATATGCTCCAGGACGTGAACAGGTTGTCGTATCGGAACAAGAAGTATAGCAACAGCATCTACCTTGGTTAAACCTATAGCGAAGTTTCCACCGGTAATTACTATTTGACAAGGACTATGATCCACTTTTTATCGCAAACTTATGGACAGAAACAGATCGCAATGCGGGGAAACCAATCCAGGAAGCCGGCCAAAGGATTCGAAGTATACACAAATACCCCGGACGATTACGAAAATTGATGCGGGTTTTGCACAGCGGCAAAAATAAAATACGTAAACTGGCAGCTGGATGAGGAAAAAGAGCTGCGTTTCGTGGTCAGGAATGTGTCAACAAAGATGTCGATCGAATCCATTGAAGAAGATCTCCGACTACGAGGCTTCCCGATCACCAAAGTGGCACGGATGACAACAAAAAGCAAGGGCGAACTACCGATGATAACAATAAACGCGACAAAAAACCAAAAGGTCCTGGACATATATAACCTACGGCATATAAATCACCTGCAGGTTAAAGTAGAAGCCAAGCGGAAAAGCCCCGACCACCGGCAATGTTTTCGGTGCCAACGGTGGGGGCATGTTAGTTACCGATGCCAGCTGGATCCTAGATGCCTTAAATGTGCGTTGAACCACCAAACATTTGAGTGCACAAAACCAGCGATCAGACAACCCAAAATGCGTAAAGAATGTTAGGGAGGCCAAAGGAGAAAAGACGAGACCCTGCTGGAGCAGAGCAAAGTCCAAGAGGGCCGATCCTACGCTACTTCAAACGACAACACGAACCTGGAAACCAAAATAGAAGAAATTGTGACACGTTTGCTGGTGCAATGGACCGCAAAACAGCAACCTAGTAAAGCAATTAGTCAGCCACAAACAATGAAACCAGTGCCACTAGAAGCTACAATTGAGAAAATTCTAAACAGAATGTTAAATCAACGCAATGCCAAATAAGCGCCGCACAAATCTAAACATCTGCAGTTGGAATGCAAATGGAGATTTTGAGACACAAGTTAGAACTCGAAGTGTTTACACGCGACCAGGATATTACCGATTATGTACTCAGGAAACCCACTTGCACCCCTCGGACGACTTCGGATTGGAGAGGTTGAGATCGGGCAGCAAGAGACGGCCTGGCGGTAGAAGAGGCGGTAGGTACTAATCCGCAATACGCCCTGCATCACTTTACACTTGAGGCTGAACGACATATCGACTGACGATCTATCGGAGGTTATGGGAATCATTACGCGAATTGGCCCGCACCCAGTGCACATATTTTCGTTGAATCAAGCACCTAACAGAAACTGCCTGTCGGGCAATATAGTCAACATTCTGAAGAAATAGGGAGACATGAAAATCTTGTAGCGAGGCGATTTAAACGCTAAAAGTCACTCCAGTGGGAGCCGAATAACCACTAAACAGAGGCAAGGAGCTATGCTAAGATTATCACACAGTCTAAGGCAACCGCACGTTTCCCAGAAGACCCGACAACCATGCGCGGAGGAACTCACAGAGGAGGTGGTCCCGACTTTTTTATAACCAAACGCATCCATATGTCGAAGCCAATTGCAAGACACGTCTTATCGTCCGACCACTTTCAGGTACTGCAAACTTGGCCATGTACCCGTCACACTTGTCACGACGGGACAAAATCTACACCAACTGACCAAGATTCGCCTACCGCATGACTGGTTTCCGGGAAGGACAACACAATGACGCCAAGGATGAGCTATCACATCTCACCAAATACATCCAAACAACACTACAGACTGTTTCAACGGTACAAAGTGAAACCATGACAAATCCGCTTGGTCTTGGCTCAAAAGAAAGAGAATTGGTACGGCGTAAAAACGCTGCAAAAACCAAATGGAGACGCTCCGGTCGACCCGAAGATAAAAACTCGTACCACCAGCTGCTGAACAACGTCCAAGACATGCTCAAATCTCGCGCAAGCCGCTCGTGGGAAGGCACGCTACAGGACTGCGAGGAGAGATGCTCTCTGTGGCCGATCGTCAAGCGGCTGAGAGTGAGAGCCGCTCCAAACGCGCCCCTAGAAGACCCACATGGAATACTACATTTAGAAAACGCGGAAAAAGCTAACATTGCGGCAGAATTCCTGACAAACCAGTTCACAAATAAGCAACCGGGCACCGCACTTTCTGGGGACCCAATCATTCCAAATGCGCAGCCAAGCGAACCAATTGTCTTCTCGCTAGATGAAGTGAAATTGGCAATAAAGGCAATGAACACCAGAAAAGCCCCAGGACTGGACAATCTCCCACCAAGGGCAATCAAATTGGTCCCAGAGAGAGCGATTATAAGCTTGACCAACATATTCAAAGACATTAACAAAGGTGAAGCATGGAAGACTGCGAGAGTATCATCAATCTCAAGAAAGACAAAAATCCAACAAAAATCGGTAACACTAGACCCATCAGTGTTACTCCGATCCTGTCACGCCTGTACGAAAAGCTATTAATCCCAACTTTGGAGCGGTATATCGAAAAAACGCAGCAGTGCATGCTGCTCAATTCGGATTTATGAAGGCCGCATCCTCAGTTAACAAGCGGCGCCCCTGGCAACCTTATGTAGGGAAGCAGATGCCTTAAGTATGAAGATGCTTGTAGCATTTATAGACCTAGAAAAGGCATACGACACTATTTGCAGAAACACAGTGTGAAACAAGATGATAAGACAAAAATTCACGAGCGACTTAATAAACATTCTGAAAAACATACTATTCCAACGACAATTTGTGTCGATTAAAGGTAACGCAAAGTCCACAATGCCAACGTAGATGGAAAAGGGCGCAAAGGCAAAAATACTTCAATTCGCAGACGACACAGCGATTGTGGTACTCGCGAAAACATGGAGCGAAACCGAGAGGAATATGGAGAATTCACTGGCAAGATTTGACACATACTGTAAACAAAACCGACTTTCAATCAATCATAAAAAGACGGAAATTCTCGCCATCGGGAAAAAACTCACGGTATACTCGTAATATTGTCGAGTCCAGTTTGACAGAAATTTATTCCCATAAAGACACAATAACCGTCTAACCTAGGCAAGATTCAATAGGAACAGAAAATGGGATGCGCTGCGAAGAACGCGAGTGCGTTGTAGAACCTCATTTCAACTTAACTCTATCTGGCACTCAACTGCGCTAAGTGCACGGACGAAAATTTCAGTTTACGCTTGGCGCTGCTTGTAATATGGCAGTGAAGTCGGCGCGAAGACGCACACTGGGGCAAAAAGAAACCCTGCACAGCAGATACTCAGACGAAGTAATGCAGGAAGACGTTACAGAACTGCCATACTGTGCGAGGCGCAAAGACCTACTAAGGTCCTCCGAAATCTCGATCACCAGAAACAGCTAAATCCAACAGAGTAACCATGATCGAAAAGATGGAAAACACAGGCAAAGAGTACATCCGACGCATTGCCGCCAGAATGCGGCAACTAAGCTAAAGAATATCCATTCACATTTATTCACATGCACATTTCATCACCACAACAACACACCGCAATAAAAGATAAAAGAGTACCAGCTACTCGACAATAAATGAAAGGTTGCCATAAGAACCATCTTAAGATACTTTAATGAAATTTAAAGGACGATTGTCATACACACAATACAATCCATCCAAACGCGCAATGTATGGCATCAAGTTCTACCAACTATGTGAGTCTGGGTCTGGTTACAGCTACAAAAAAAGACGAATTCATTTTGGTGTATCGGAAATGATTGTGATGGAGTTGTGGGGATCTTTACCCAACGCTTATTTCTATATTTCCAAACTCTATAACTTTCTTCATCTATATTGCATGCACTCTATAACTTTCTTATCTATAATTGCATGCCATAATTCTTCATCTAAAATTCCCAAAATTCCCTAATGTCTTTAATACCCTGAAAAAGAGGCCTAATCCCAGAGTCGGACGGTTTGGCACGCTGTATCCTAACATTACTTTGGTCATTAGCATATGATCAGCTCGGATTCCCCAGCAGAATCAATGGTCAGCTTATATTAAATATCTCACACTTTCTTCCTGCCAATCCGTCCTACCTCGCTTTTCTTCACGGCTTTAAATTTCTTGTCACCACCCATCAACACAGAGGGGTTGCTGGTAGTGATGACAAAGAGGTGTAAAGGAAAGTTCAGTTATTCCACACAGTTCTTCACTACACTTCTTACTTTACACTTCTCTTCATGCATACGTACTTTTACACTTCTCTACAAGACTTCTTAATAAACTTACATATCATACATCGTGAAATAAACCAAGTGTCGTTGCATTAAATAAATACTCTCAAATATCTAACCACTCACCGATCCCACAGAGTTATCAAAACCAATTTTGAGCAAAGGACATACTCTCTATTTGAATAATTGATATTCGTCGCCCAAATTATTCTTAAATTTAACGGAACAAAAAACGCAAGCTGTTTTAACCGTTCGAATGAACAGAACCAATATGCCAACAATTTTTGCTAAAGCAAAATTTAAAAAAAAGGCAAATACCGATTAAGAAGTTGCAATGGCATTTTCGCTCTTAAATGGAAAGATAAGCGCGATGTGCACATTTCATCTACGAAGCACACATCTGTCGAAATGATGCAAGAACAAGAAGAGCCAAAATTCAAAACCGCTATGTATTATAGATTATAACAAAGGCATGATTGGTATTGATCGGCAAGATCAAATGTTGGCTTGCTTTCCAATCATGCGGAAGTACGTGAAAGGATACAGAAAAATGTTCTTTTACATGTTTGACATGGCACTATTCCACACGTAGGGGAGAGTAGCGTAATTTGGACCGCCATGGAATTCACAGTTTTATGAAATTTTTGCAGTCTTTTATAGGCAACTTCATTTCCTTATGAGAAAACGTGCTCAACGCTGTGTTATTCGCGAGAACACGTTTCGTGATTACGTTGTGTTAATTATTTTTTGTTTTACGAAGACGAAAATCTATTATTTCGACGTTAGAGTGAAAGCCATTAATTGGTCTAAACGTAAGTAATTGCAATTGTTATTATATCATCATAAAGCTTAGTTATTTATCTATAATTAGCAGTAACGATTTTATGAGGTTATATTAGCTTTTCGTTGTTGTGCAATATTAAGCATTAAATATTCAAGTTTCCTAAGTTGGACCAAAAGTAGTTGCTGAAATTGGACCAGTCCAATTTCGGCAACAACAGTTCTTTTATGTCTGATTACACCACCTCGACTTCAAATTGAGTTAATTAAATATTTACATTTTTAATAGGGTAAAAATGCCTAAACAAAGAAGCTATAGAGTATGGTCTGAAAATGATTTATGGCTTGCTGTTGCCGCATACAAAAATGGCGATTATGGCTTGAACGAAAGTAGTCGTGTGTATGGCGTTCCCAAGGCAACTATTAAGAGATATGTTGATAACACCGATCCGGACAATATTAAAACATTGGGTAGACCGGCAATATTTTGTAACGATATGGAAAGGATTCTTTCTGAACACATCCTTCATCTTGAAGAATGTTTTTTTGGTTTAACAATTAGGGAAGTCAGAAAGCTAGCCTTCGATGTTGCCGAAAAATATGATTTACCACATAATTTTAATAGAGATACAAAAATGGCTGGTAAAAAATGGTTTTATGCATTTATGAAACGAAATTCGCATCTTTCGCTCCGGAAACCCGAAGGAACCTCAATGGCAAGAGCCAGAGGCTTTAATAGGGAGAATGTGAATCATTTTTTTGATTTATTGGAACAAATTATCGAAAAGTATAAATTTAGAGCCGATAGTATTTTTAACGTGGACGAATCTGGGTTTACCACTGTGCAGAAGAGTCTCCCCAAAGTACTTGCTCGTAAAGGAAAGCAGCAGGTGGGAAGTGTAACAAGTGGTGAACGTGGCGTGAATACAACCATGGTATGTGCAGTTAATGCTGCTGGTCTCTATATTCCACCAATGATAATTTTTAAACGGAAAAGGCTTCACCCTGATCTCGAAATTGGAGCACCCCCCGCCAGTATAGTCACGATATCGGACACAGGATATATTAACTCAGATCTCTTTCTTGATTGGCTAAAACATTTTCAAATGCAAATAAACTGCAGTGAAGCAAAAAAAGTTCTCCTATTGCTTGACGGCCATACTACACACAGCAAAAATTTTCAGGCTTGTGAGTTTGAGCTAGGAGTAATGGAATTGTTTTGCTTCAACTGCCTGGCCACACTACCCACCGTTTACAGCCATTGGATGTAGCCTTTTTCGGTCCTCTACAGACTTATTTTACACAAGCTCAAGAAACATTTCTGCGGCAATATAAAGGTGATAAGATTTATCAAACTCAAATGTCCAAATTACTTAATGAGGCATATGGCAGAGCGGCCACTGTGGCAATTGCAGAGAGTGCCTTCCGTGCTTCCGGAATTTGGCCGGTGAATAGGCATGTATTTACAGATGACCTATTTGCAGCAGCTGATGTTTTGCAGCCTTCTGAAAGCCCTGCTACAATTTCTAGCAGTGACACGGATAATGAAGATAGAAGTGATGATGGAATTAAGAGATTTAAGAGAGTTCTTGAAGAAGTATCACCGCGGGCCAAGAAACATCCAAATCCAAATGGTCCTTCGACTTCTCGCTGTGCACCAAAGGCCCAGAAAGCAGTAGAAATTACAAGTAGCCCTTACAAATCGCAGTTAGAAGAGAACATAAAGAAAATTAAAAAATAAAGTCCCCAAAGTTTAACAAAGTACAGCAAGGTAAAAAGCAAACTGCTGATTCATGGTTCTGTGTATTGTGTGAAGAAGTCAAAGAAGAGGAAATGATACGATGCATGAAATGTCACGTTTGGATACATACGCAATGCGCTGGAGTTAGTGCTGCAGCTAAAAGATATTTTTGTTGCAATTGCAAATAAAAAAGCTAATGGTCTAATTTAGGAGACTAGCGGTCCAAATAAGGAAACCGGTTTCCAAAATTGAACCGATTTCACGTTTTTTTCACCTCAATTTTTTACCCCTTTAATGTGTTTTAAAAAAAATGCTACCTTCCCTATATTCTGTTCAATAAAATTACCGAAAAAAACAGAACTACACAGAATTTCGTCAAAGGGTTAAAGCACAAATTTTATCAGTCCAACAAAATGGCTGGGCGGAATAGGCATGATGACAGTAACAAAGAATCACTAAAAAGAAGATTTATATTAAAAATATACAGTAGTGAGATTCTAAAAAACTCTTCCTTTAGATTAAAAGTGCGATTAAATTGATTTTAGTAAAAATAAAAGTGCAAAATGAGTCAATCCGCCATATTAGGTGAAACGCCAATCAGAAGCGTGTGACGTCACGGTTTTGTAAACGTCATTTTATCATTAGTAAATAAATCGTTCGAACTTGTGGACTTGTTTTGCGCTTTTCGACATTTTATTTACAGCATAATCTTCCGTTTCCGAATTATAAAATCAGTTTTGTGCTACCAAAAGTATTAAAAAGAATAACATCCGAATGGAACAAGGATTCATCAAGGCAAATAGCTCAAATTTGCCAAGAATAGACTTGTTGATGTTGGGAGAGTTTTTTACATCAAACAATGACTTTTGTTCGACTGAATTTCGAAATGTGAAAACTTCCATGTAAGTATTGCTTATATTTGATCATTTTAAGATACAATGTCAATGGCAATGAACTCTAATTTACACAAAAATACATTGGTATTTACTTAACCTCAAAGTATAGGGGAAAGAATTTATTATTATTTTTTTTTGTTTATTTCAGATCTTCACGACCATCTTATGGTGATGATGCTATCAGCTATGTACAACTTAAGCGTGATGGGAAAGATTGTACAGTGAAGGGTAAAATTTGCCCAGAACATAAGGTACATGCAAAGTGGTACGCAGTCTCAATAGAACAAGAAGAAGTTGTTGTGTCTGTACAGTATCATGATTGCGTCGCTTCTAAAGGAGGGTGTAAGCACTCCATAGTATTCCTCATGTGATCCCACCGGAGGAGTGAAGAGCCATCCTGTACCGCTGTAGCATGTTATTGGAAGAAATCCAAACTGTCCCAGGTTGGAACTAGCCTCAAGTATATGACAGCGAAAGAGTTGTCAAAAGGTGCACCTAGCCTACCATCAAATAGTTGTGTTCTCGATAAGTTTTTGGACATAGGAAGGAAAAGAAATCTTGATAATTGTGAGATATTAAAATATCAATCTAGTTATGTTTGTACTAGTATTCAAAGTTTATCAATGCACCAGCTTGTACTGAAATATAAGGAGAAATCATGCGAGACATTGTTAGAAAAAATAGTACTGTCTAACGACACTATTGCTAAAATAGAGATAGAGACCAGAGAACTGTCTTCACAGAAATAAAGTACTGAATTTGGCGATATAATAACTGGGTCTCGCCTTGCAAGATTTAGCCATGTATTTCTCACTTTTTTAGTTATTGGAACATTAATGAACAACTTATTCGGAGTCTTTATCGAGGTATTATTACATTGAGGAACCGCACACCATCGATACACGTTAGAATTCATCATTATAGCTCAAAATAATTAAATAATATAGAAAAATAAACTGATTAACATGCCAAGTGTCAAGTGTTTACGAAAGCGTGACGTCACACACAGACGCCATTACTATTCTAGTGTTTTGGCGCTAAGTTTAAATTGCATTATTTAAAATGTCAAATTTTCCATCAAAACCTTAATTTTTTCCAGAAATAAAATTTATTTCGACTATTTTAAATGCCTAAAAATATCGTGGAGTAGTTTTTCAAAATTAGTTATCTTGCCTATTGGTTGCATACATTTATGACTAGGCATAACATTTCTATTAAGAAACCAGAAGAGACCAGTATAAACAGTATAACAGCTTTTAATAAAACCGAAATAAGCATGTTCTCTGAGCCACTTGGCCAGCTGATGGAAAGTCATAGATTTGTTTCAAAGAATATTTATAATATTGTGACAAAACGGGCATTTCACCAGTTCAAACCTGGAAAAATTCTGGCTTCAACTTCAACAGAAGAGGGGGATCGATCATCAAAGAGGAAAAACATCACTTTGCTGTGTGCTATGAGCGCTGCAGGAATTATATTCCACCGATGTGTATTTTCGCTAGGTAAAGGTTAGGGCTTCACACGATACCGAGACTTTTCTCGCATCGTCTCGCTTTTCCGAGACGAGAACGAGACGATACGTGTTTCAACAATTTCTCAGCCATACCGAGACCACAGTCAGAGTCTCGTTAATTTTTTTTATTAAGTTGTTATTAGAAAAATGAGAAAAGGTCCAATATATGCCAATATATGCAGAAATATTTCTTTTGTATATTAAAAAAGAACAAGTCAGTAACCCGAATATCATGACCTTTTTGACTTTTTTGAAAGTTTTATGAAAATTTTGTCTTTGTTTACACATCGGAAACATATTTTTTGTGTTTTTCTGTACTTCTTGAAACAAAAGATATTGCATACCCGGATATGTTAGGAATTGTAGACATTGCGCCGCTTACTTTTCAACACAGATAAACTCGTTGTTGTACCTAGTATACATTAACGTTTAAAAGAAAATTTGAAACATTTAAAAAAATAACATTATTTTCAATTAAAAGTGATGCAATCAGAAATTTAATATTTTTAAACTATGTATGTATTTTTTTTACTTTACGAAAACAATTAGCAGTGTTAAATGAGCTAAACTTTTTGAACTGCAAGATCTAAAACTGAGTTCTACTTAAGAGCTTCACACGATACCGAGATTTTTCTCGTATCGTCTCAGTCACGTATCGCTTTTCCGAGACGATACCTTTGATAGTCTCGTCCAGTCTCGTCTCGTGTGAAGTAAAGGTTGACTCCTCTGCTAGAGAAAGACGGTCCAGCAGCGCAAATGCTCTGACAACAGTTGGATTAATGAGAATCTCTTTCTTGAATGATTGGTGCACTTTAAACAGCACGTTAAACCATCTGCAGATGAACCCATTCATTTAATACTAAATTTTCTTTGACTCCGATTGCCCCAGGGACCACCCGGAAACGTATTTGCATACTCATAAACCGTATTGATAACTTCAGAACCTTTCCTTCAATGGTTAAAACATTTTATCGCCTATACACGATTAGTGAAGAGCAAACAAAAACAACTTCTTCTATTAGCCGGTCATTCTACGCATACAAAAAATATTGATTCCATTATACTTGCTCGTGAATATGGAACACAACCATTGGATCGTTGAAGAAAAAGACAGATCGCGAGGTCAGCAATTCAGGCAACGCTGAACTGCCAAGACGAGGAGATCTACAGACAAAGAAAAGAAGGCGAATGATTGAATGGGACTGGTCGATCTTCGGCCCCACCCGAAGTACTTCGGCAAAATGACGCAGAGAAACTGTTTCTCAGAAACATGCGTAATCCGCCAACAGTTATTTCATGATGAGTAACGCTGAATTGTACACTCAGAGTCAAAAATTGAATAGTTGTACGTTACACTGGAAGTTCACAGTAATATTAATCTACAACTACTATTTCAGAAATATCTCCTGCTGCTTTGCAGTGGTATTACATTTAATTTTTGATTTATTTTTAACATATTAATGTAGTCACTAATTTCCATTTGCGGATTTAATATATGAATCGTTTTGTGATACATATTTTAGTTTTTTTTTTTTTGGTTTTTTTTACGGGTTCACTGGTATTGAAACGTGTTGTTATGTTTGCTGTTGCTGCACGTTTTGGTTATGTTTTGCCTAACAGGCACTACTGCGTTTAGTTCATGTAAATTTATATTTGGCAAATTTGATCTTGAAGGATTATTTTATTTCACTTTTACATGAGCCGTTTCTTTATCCAAGTATTGATGCAAACTAACCAACGGGCGTACAAAGGCTGAGCGACGCGCCACGCTAATGGCGCAATTCTGCGCGATTCGCACGTTACATACGAAGCGGAAACTGAGAGGACGCTTCGTTCGTCGATGCTGAAGAGCGGCGCAACAGTACAACTGTCTTTTTCAGGTCGCCACAGGATGTTCGCGTAGTGTTTGGAGATTGCACAGACGCTCGGCTTTTATTTTTGAGTGCTAGTCTGCAGGGTTGTGATAAATTTTCATTTTATGTTTTATTATTGGATGGTATTCTTAACAGAATTAGGCGCTTGGTGCTCAGCCGTAGTGAGGGTCTCCGCCCCAGGCAAGCCCTCTTGTAGATTATACAGCGGCTTGCCAGCCTTTTAAATTTTGAGACTAAAACGCTTCCTCGCCCGCGTATGTTGCAGGGTGTTCCGGGAATTTTCTTTCGTGGTGCATGCCGTCTAGATCGTCCACCGTGTTGTATGCCTTCATGAGATCGGTCGCCAGCCTGAAAGTAAAGTTGCGTATCCAGCCAATTTTAGCGTGCATTTTGGTGACTCTATTTTGCGCGCGCAGCTCGGGCTAAGCGCTCTACCTGTTTTGTGACGCTACATTTTCTTATTAAGAAATCATCCAGCTTGCCCTGTATCGTATTTCTCCACTTCTTCGACTCTAGCAACGTACGCGCGCCTGCGCGCACAGCGCAGATTTCTCAACATCGACAACATGCCCACTGTACGCGCGCGCGTGCGGGGCGCGCGAAGTTCAAATCTGTGTTCATTAATTACACAAATTAATACTTATTATTCCAATTTTGGTTCTTTACTGACATTTAAAAAAATGTAATAATGGATTTTTATTAAGTTGTTAGCTAGAAAAATGAAAAAGGTCAATATATGCCAATATATCTGTGAAATATTTCTTTTGTATATTAAAAAAGAACAAGTCAGTAACCGAATATTATGACCTTTTTGACTTTTGAAGAAGTTTTTATAGAAATTTTGTCTTTGTTTACACATCCGGAAACATATTTTTGTGTTTTCTGTACTTCTTGAAACAAAGATGTGCATACCCGGATATGTTGGGAGTATGAGCGATGCGCCGCTTACTTTCAACACGAATCAACTCGATTATTGTACCTAGTATACATTAACGTTTAAAATTTGAAACATTAAAAATATATTTTCAATTAAAAGTGATGCAATCAGAAATTAATATTTTAAACTATAGCATGTATTTTTACTTTACACGAAAAGCAATTAGCAATTAAATGGCTAAACTTTTTGAACTGCAAAGATCTAAAAGGCAGGTTCTACTTAGAGAGCTTCACACGATACCGAGATTTTTCTCGTATCGTCTCAGTCACAATATCGCTTTTCCGAGACGGTGATAGCGGCTGATAGTCTCTCGTCAGTCCTCGTCTCGTGTGTGAAGTAAAAGGTTGGCTCACTCTGCAAGAAGACTGTCAACAGCGCAAATGCTCTGACAACAGTTGGATTAATGAGAATCTCTTTCTTGAAGATTAGTTGAATTTGCGCGCAAACAGCACGTTAAACCATCTGCAGATGAACCCATTCATTTAATACTAAATTTTCTTTTGACTCCGATTGCCTCAGGGACCACCCGGAAACGTATTTGCATACTCATAAAACCGTATTGTGCTTCAGAACTAGCACCACCATTCAATGGATTTAAAACATTTTATCGCCTATACACGATTAGTGAAGAGCAAACAAAAACAACTTCTTCTATTAGCCGGTCATTTCTACGCATACAAAAATATTGAATTCCATTATACTTGCTCGTGAATATGGAACTTCAACCATTGGATCGTTGAACAAGACAGATCGCGAGGTCAGCCATTCAGACAACGCTGAACTGCAAGACGAGTCTACAGACAAGAAAAAGAGCGCGAATGAGATTGAATGGGACTGAATTTACGTCTTCCGGCCCCACCAAAGTCGCTGGCAAATGACACTTAGAGAAACTGTTTCTCAAGAAACATGCATGTCCGCCAACAGTTATTTCATGATGAGTAACCGCTGGGTAATGGGCTCAAGTCCAAAATTGAATAGTGCGTTACACTGGAAGTTCACAGTAATATTATTTCTAACTACTATTTCAAAGAAGTATCTCCTGCTGCTTTACCCGGTAGTATTACATTTAATTTTTCCCGGTTTTTTAACATATTAATGTAGTCACTAATTTCCATTTGCGGATTTAATATATATGAATCGTTTTTGTGGTACATATTTTAGTTTTAGTTTTTTTTTTTTGGTTTTCTTTTGCAGGTTTCCCTGGTATTGAAACGTGTTATTGTATTTGCTGCTGCACGTTTTGGTTATGTTTTTGCCTAACAGGCACTACTGCGTTTGGATTCATGTAAATTTATATTTGTAAAATTTGATCTTGAAGGATTATTTTATTTCACTTTTACATATGAGCCGTTTCTTTTATCAAGTATTGATGCAAACTAACCAACCGGCAGCGTAAGCCACAAAGTGACGACGCGCCACGCCTAATGGCGCAATTCTGCGCGATTCGCGTTACATACGAAGCAGAGGCTGGGGAGGACGCGTCGTTCGTGATCTTCAGAGAGCGGCGCAACAATGCAACTGTCTTTTTTCCAAGGTCCTTATACGGGATGTTCGCGTAGTGTTTGAAGTGCACAGACTCGGCTTTATTTTGAGTGCTGGCGGAGTCTGCGGGGTTGTATTAAAATTTTCCTGTTTATGTTTATTATTGGATGGTATTCTTAACAGAATTAGGCGCTTGGTGCGCTCGGCTGCGTAGTGAGGGTTTCCCGCCCCCAGGCAAACTCTTGTAGGTGCTCCCAAACGCGACGCTTTTAATTTGAACGGGCACTTCCTCGCCCGCTGTATGTTGCAGGGTGTTCAAGAACTTTCCTTCGTAGTGGTGCGCATGCCGTCTAGATCGTCCCACCGTATTTGTATGCCTTCCATGAATCGGTCGCAGCCTGAAAGTAAAGTTGTTCGTATCCAGCCAAAAGGTACAGCGTGCATTTTGGTGAGCCTATTTTGCGCGCAGCTCAGCGGGCTAAACGCTCTGCCTATTTGGCGACGCCTTCAGAATTTTTTCTTGTAAAATCATCCGACTTGCCCTGTATCCTATTTCTCCGCTTCTTTAGCTCCCTAGCAACGTACGCGCGCCTGCACTGGCTGCAAGTTCTCAACATCGACAACATTGCCCACTGTACGCGCGCGTGCGGGGCGCGCGAGTTTCAAATCTATGTGTTCATTAATTACACAAATTAATACTTATTATTCCAATTTTGGTTCTTTACTGACATTTAAAAAAAATGTAATAATGAGTATTTATTATTTCTTGTTTTGATTTTAAATTGTCTTTGAAGAAGAGTAATCGAAAAAATAATATCTTTGATATGTTACATATATGGTTCTTTATTAAAGATTTATCTGAAACTAGCTTTAACCCGCGGCTTCGCTCGCGTTGAATCCATCAAATAAATATTAGAAATCATTATACATAGTTGAAACGGATTGATAGAAAGAATATATATTTCATTGCTTGGCTAATATTAGCTATGTGAAAAAATTATACATACGTAAAAGTTTTAAAATCTTAAAAATATGTTTATTTTATTTAACAAAAATTTTTATTAAAAAAGGTAGCCTATAACTATTCGGGGACCACCTAAGAATATGTGTACAAATTTTTCATGATGATCTGTTAGAAGTAGTTTTGCGTAGAAAATTATAATAAACATCAGGACTTTCGCATTTTAATGTGGTAAGGGATTTACTGGTTTTGCGACTTACGGTCTCTCAGCTTCGCTTCAGAAACGTTTTAAAGTTCTCTCAATATCAACATGATGACTGCACTTAATGAAGCCTTGGATTTTTATCTAATTCAGTAGCTAAATATCGCCCTGTATTTTAGTCTCTGTCCATCTACAACTATTGTACGTGAAGAGCGGCTATAGATATTATTAAATTATAAGAACAAAATATAAACGGGAATGTCCTCAAAGATATATTGATAGACGCCATAAAGCAATACATTTCATACCGCCACCCTCTACGACAAAATCAATTTTTTAATTAAGCTAGATTTTAATACTAGAGGTATAATTCATTCTATACGGAATACAAATGTAAATTGATTATCAATTTAGGGCAGTGATAAAGGCCTGGAAATTACCTACTTGTCTTTTAGCATGCTTACCCTCTGCGTTGTCATAGTTTACCGCAATTTATCGATTTATCAATATTTTAGGTGAATTCATGAGAGTCTAAACAAAATGGATTTTGTGGTAAGATAAAGTATCAGAGACTCATTCTTTGTTAATGTCTTAGCTGGATTGCCTCAGCAGTTAGGTAAGAAATAGTACAAATAAGATACCTAATATGATTAATTTCTTATTTAAGATAAGTTTAAAAAGCTCGGCATAATATCCCGTCATTTATCGCGGAAGCTACCAGCTTCGCATTCGGAAATCTGTGCATGGGAACAGAAACAAAGCATTCTTCTACCTGAAGATCTACGTAACTTTTACAATTCCTGCAACGGATTCCTGTTCACCTGGACGTTTAGATTCGGCAGTTAGTATAATTTGACATGCCTATACTCTGTACCATTCATCTCAACAATTTTAGATGCAGCCAATGAAGTTACTGGTCGCCTGCAAGTTAACGAATTAGAAAATCTAACACAAATAGTAGGACTAGAGTCAAGAAATGATGCAGGTGTAGAAACAAATGTTGAACGTTTCGAATTACGTTTGGGTACAGCTAGTAGACTATTTGAGCTGCAAAAACTGGATGAAAAATGCAAAGTAAAAAATAGTATTCCAAGGGAGCACCTAATTATAATTTGGTTTCCCAAATTTACTTTATTGAGATTATTTGAATTCTCGGTATTCTCCCACAATCTGGGTTACAACCGGTCCACAAGAATTTTACTTCCTGTCAGACGATTTTAGAACCTATTTCCGCATGTTGCTCATACATCGGCATTCCAAGGGAGCTTCAGCAGCTTTTATTCACACACTGCAGGCGTTCCTCAATACGGACCGGTACGTTACATTTAATTCTCTAACTCGCTACGCATGCAAAGCACAAA
The DNA here is from genome assembly GCF_025399875.1 of Dalotia coriaria. Taxonomy (NCBI): domain Eukaryota; kingdom Metazoa; phylum Arthropoda; class Insecta; order Coleoptera; family Staphylinidae; genus Dalotia; species Dalotia coriaria. The sequence continues at coordinate 120,216 of NW_027045473.1, forward strand.
TCAATTCGGCATTGCAGAATCTAATCCGGCTGCTGGTGCCACACTTGAAATCCAATAAGGTCGCACCGTCGGAATCTGCAAGAGAAGCAAAGAGAAAAGAAATCACAGAACACTTTTGAGATACCTGTGAATGAATTGGACCTCGCTACTTTTAAGTATCTTTACGATTGCCGCATGGTTTGCCACGTGTGGTGGAAAAGAAAAGATGTCGCTGATAACGCCAAGTAAAACGAGACCGAGCGACAAAGGGAGAGGCGTATTTTGGCGGAGTCGCGAAAAAAGTTTCACAATGCTTAAATCTCGGCGCAATTGTCAGCACACCGTAGAGAAAATAGGTGTACTGAAGTGTCTGCTGCACCAACGATTTCGATCAACATAGTTTTGGCGGAAAGTGTCGATTTGTCGAAAAGTCAAATTCCGGCGGTGTAGTAGACTCTTTCTTGTGTCCACCACCTAATACTTCAGCACGACGAAATTAGTTTTCAGAAATCCGTATCCCAGCTCGATTATTTCATCAGCTGGGTTTGAGATGCTCTCGAGCAACTGGCGCCTGGTAAAGATGTTTATATCCAGTTGTATACAACGCAAGGCTGTCGATGGGCTGTTGTTGCGGGATGAAACGAGCAGCCGATATTAATTCAGGGGAAATTCCGGATGGTGTGGGCGGCGGGCTAACAAATTTTTGAAATAGAACTGGAAACCATTGATCCTTATCGTACGTTCGTTGTCAAAATTCAGGGATTTGGCGTTTGTAGTTTCCCATCCATTCGGGATACCATAAGAGCCTTGTAATATCCGCCGCACATATTCTGCGGCGCTTGATAATAAACTGACTCTTTAAATATGGTCGTGACCGTTTTTTTGTTTAATTTAGTCTTTTTCTTGCCAAGAGCCTTTGTTCTTTTGTAGTTCGGTGAAACCCGAAATTCCTGCTCGGCCCAGAGAAGAGCTTCATCTGCTCTAGTCAAGCGCAGATTACCAGCCATCCATATAAGAACTCATACAAATACCACCAATATGGTAATATTCGTGGACGCTACCATTCCAACTCCAAATCCACTGAGCAGATACAATCATAATCCGTAAGGTGTGATATAGATCACGTGCCGAAACAGGCAAAGGTGTGGTCGAGACTAGGTTGCATTACTTGGCAGGGTGAAGATATGCATCCGCACACGTTTCCGCTTCATCCTGTAAAAAGCTAGTGAACTCTTCTAACAAGTGCGCCAGTTTGTCACGCTGTCTCGCGCGGTTATTGCCCGCACAGTTACAGGGAAACTAGCAAATGCGCGCCTGAAATGCGTGAGAAAATGTGTCGACGTACGGGCGTGCTTGTTGGTTTGTATAACATTGATTTTGTCGTAAAGTGCTGGCGGCGAGATGAATTGCTTCGCGGCGTCTTTCAATATATCCTTGGGACGTTGACATTTGTATTTGCTGTAACACTATAGCTGCCCACGTATAATAATTGCAGAGCAGATCGTGACAAAATACAGGGCGATGTTTTGCTGGGTGTTCGATGAGAGAAAGAGTAAGAAAGGCTTGATTAGGCGGTCACCATGTTGATATTTGAGAGAACTTTTAAAACGTTCAATCATATTCTCGAAGTAAACTAGAGCGTCGTATCTGGGTTTGATTTTCGTGTAGCGCTGGAAACGTAGGCGGTAACAACCGTTGATTTCATAAGTGGTTTCAAGAGTAATTATTGGAGAATTTCAGCTAAAATATATAATTTTTCATAACATATGAATCAGATTTATTACACTTACACAATGCTTGTGTTCCCATGTGAGTCGTTTAATCATCACAAAAGATCAAATCCGATGCAATTTTAATTTAGCCTTGAGGTGCTTCTGTACTTCGGGTGTTACTGACAAATGTTCGTCGCGTTTATGAACAAACAATAGTAGTGTTTGATATAGCACGTACGAATTTTATACGTGAATATATCATACTATTTCTTCTGCCTGTACCTCCATGGTTGCGCACCGTTCGAATGTAACGCACGGGCTTCCTTGTCGGGTTCTTCTTCGACTTCGTACGGCATATTTCAACTACACGCTGTTCACTGACATCAGGTTCACGATAATATCCGTACTGCGTACCTTGAAATCTTCTTCTTCGCAAACCATAGCTCTGTGCATAAAAATATACATTTATATAAAATTGATCCGTTAAGTTAGACTTACTTCTGAATATGACCTTTATAATATCAGTAGCTTATATATGGCAATACAAATACAGCAAGAGTCACGGTCCTCAATGAGGTATGGTTGTGCAGGTACAAATTAGTAAAACTGTTTGAGTAATGAATGTCCTTCCAGCCAACATTACCATACGTACTGAAGTTGTATCAATTATTCGAAATTTAAAGTCCTGAAGATTACTTATGCCCCATAACAATAAACTTCCATCCCTATAACAATGTTTAAAGATATTGCCATTCAGGTTTGCTATATTCACTTACTGAATTGATTGATCAAAGAGTTAGCTTTCTTGTTACCCCTGTTGCATAGCATGCCTGCATCCATCTTTGGATCCATCATCTCAATAACGAACCCATAGCTTCAAAAGACCAAACAGTGTGTCATGGAAACAGTTCTCCCTAGTTCAAGTCTGCAAATTGTTAGAGTCTTAACTATAAGATGATGATAATAATCAGATTTTCTAGCAAACCTTGAACTGATGTGAAACTCTTTTTGTTATGTCCACTGAATTATACTGGAGCTTTGGTACCACCATTGGACACACTATTAGCTGCTGTCATTGATGGTGACATCACATTACCTTGCATGTCTTGGATATCATTTGTCGTTACTTCTTTTGTATACTCCATACTTACATTACACTCTGGAATACCTTTTGAAGTGGTTCTAAAAATTTGATTGTTACACTTGAAATGTAATGAATCAAGCATCAAGTGTACTTCACTGTTGATCCCATTTGGTATATTCAGTATGGTCGGGTTTTGTGCATGTACTTCAAGCAGAATTATTAATTTCTCAAAGTGTCTATGGGCCTTGGGGAAACTGTATGACAATCAAAATATGTCAAATTTCCAAACAATTATGTTATGTAGTGTATGGTGTTTTCACTGTGCGAATGGTTCGATGACTTTTTAGTTATTATTCTTCCTGACAACCACGAAAACTTCTATCGCTTCCAACGTTCTTTTCATTACACATTTCCCTAGAGGCCATTTGCATGTTCATAACCTAAAAGTATACAAACAACATATCTAAAGTTTACAATAAGTTCTATTCCTGAAAACTTCATTTTCCAAATTTATATAAATTCAGCAATAAATGAATGGATCATTACATATATGACCCAAAATTTAGCGCTGATTGGTTAAATCACGAAAAATTCTAGCTTTCAATTCTTCGAACCGCAGTTTAGTATAATTTACAGATTGAATTATATAGACCTGAGTGTGACATGTGATAAATGTATATAAATATATAATAATACTTTTATAATTCTTTTATATCAGATAAAGGCGTACAGTAAGTGTTTACTTTACTTAGCTTGTTATTAAATGCATATGTGTATGGATATGTGTATTTCAAATTTGCAGGACGTTCGCGGCGTGATTGATATAGACAGGGTCGGGTTTATTTTAAGTGTCAGTTACAAGGGTGGTACTTTTCTGACATTTTAATTGTGTGAAGGTACGTGCCGTACTCTTTACCGCTCCCTTAGCTGAAGATAATCCTGAACACAAGGTAATGCTTTAATTAGTGATTGCTTGTAAATTTTTTTTAAAGTAAATGTTTTTACATCACATCAGTAAATGTTTTGATCCAAGAGAAAAAATACTGATTTGGTTCTAATAATAAATAATATTTTATTTTATTTTAATTCAATACTATGTACCAATATTCTTTAATAGATAGAAATTTATCTAACAGTAGATTTAAATTGGATTTTAAAATACCTGAGTTTGTTTATATTACCAGTAAATTACAATTATGAAATAAATTAACAAGTTGATTTGCAACGTTATGCAATTAACTATTATACCCACAGGTATATTTCGGATTTCTTGCACGTATTATAGACTTTCGAAAGTATTGCGCCTAACCTGCAAATGATGCATTCACCAACAAAGCCCATACACCATACTCACGAACACGAAACCCTCATCACACGAACAACATCAAGTGACATATACAGGACGTTCGCGGCGTGATTGATATAGACAGGGTCGGGTTTATTTTAAGTGTCAGTTACAAGGGTGGTACTTTTCTGACATTTTAATTGTGTGAAGGTACGTGCCGTACTCTTTACCGCTCCCTTAGCTGAAGATAATCCTGAACACAAGGTAATGCTTTAATTAGTGATTGCTTGTAAATTTTTTTTAAAGTAAATGTTTTTACATCACATCAGTAAATGTTTTGATCCAAGAGAAAAATACTGATTTAGTTCTAATAATAAATAATATTTTATTTTATTTTAATTCAATACTATGTACCAATATTCTTTAATAGATAGAAATTTATCTAACAGTAGATTTAAATTGGATTTTAAAATACCGGAGTTTGTTTATATTACCAGTAAATTACAATTATGAAATAAATTAACAAGTTGATTTGCAACGTTACGCAATTAACTATTATACCCACAGGTATATTTCGGATTTCTTGCACGTATTATTGACTTTCGACAGTATTTATCAACTTACCCTTCTACTAGTTTGTCATACTTCTTGAACTTTTCATAAGTTTTTTGTTTCGGTTTATAACGTCTGACGACGCTTTCTGGCCAGTGTTCTCTATATTTCTCGGTCGTTCCAGTCCCCTTCCGTTAGGCTTCGTTCTCGCATCGCTGTGCCGATGTCATCTTTCCATGTTGTTCGTGGGCGGCCCCTCTTCCTTTTTCCCTCTGGAATCCACTTTGTGATCAGCTTTGGCAGCCTATGATCCTACATTCTTTGTACATGGCCATGCCAAATTAACTGCTGTGTTCTTATCGCATCTTTTATTGTGTACGTGGCTTTCATTATAGCGTGGATTTCCTCGTTTCTTATATGCTCAAGGCGTGATCTTCTTGCCGAACGATCTTCTTGCACATCTAGGGTGTTCAATTTTGTTTTGTCAGATTCATTGATTGTCTATATTTCAGCACCATACGTAAGTACTGTCTGCACCAGGGTGTTATAGATTCTTAGTTTTCTTCCTTTTGACACATGTGTTGACCACCAAATCCCATTTAGCATTTCTACGATTTTCATAGCCTGGTTGATTCTATGTCTTATGTTCGTGGTTTCTTTCCCATCCATGGTTATGAGATGGCCTAGGTATGTGTACTCTTCACATCATTTTGTTACCATGGAGTTTTCTAAGATCAAATCATCCAGTTCTCCGCCCACACACATGTACTTCGTCTTACACACATTCAGTTCATGCCCCCAGTGTTTGTACTCTTCAATGAGTTTCCTTGTCATATACTCCGCATCTTCTTTACTCTGTGCGACTATGACTTGGTCATCGAACTGTAAAGTGTACAGTGTTCTATCATCCAGTGGGAATCCCATGGTGTTGCACTACTTTTTCCATGTGTTGAGGGCTTTCTCTATGAACAGCCTGAAGAGTATTGGTGACAAACAGCAGCCCTGCCACTGGCCCTTTGACAGTTTTATGGTATCGCATAATTGATTCCTTAATTTAATTTAGACGTGATCGTTGCAAGATCTACCAGCTCTAAAACCCGCTTGTTCTTTTGGTTCTTTGGGGGAGTATTCATCAGCGACAATGTTTGTGAGGACTTTCGTGTAGAGTTGTAGAGCCTACTTAGAGTACCACTTACTGAGATAGCGCGATAATTATTGCAATCTCTTCTTTCTCCTTTTTTGAATATGGGTGTAATGTATGCAGATTTTACTTCGTCTGGCACGGCTTCCCCGTTCGTCAATTTTGTGTAAAGTTTCGCTATCATCTCATACAATTCAGGTGGTGCGTGCTTGATTAGTTGCGTAGGAACTAATATAAGTTAACAATAAAAAACGCATTCCTTTTAGTGAGTGAAGTTTGTATGACTGTATACTTTTATTGTATTTTTATTTTATTTTAGGGATTTTTAGGAATGTTTAATTAACTATTAGAATAAATCAAATTTCCTTAGATTTATTAAAGAATATGCAATACTTCGGTCTTCAGGTCACTCAAGCGACCTAAGCTAAAGCTAAAACCTAAGCTAACTGACTTTAGTCCTAAACTCACCACTATAAACTACCCTAAACCCTTTAAATCATCACAATTTCTTGGAAACCCTCCTAAATATTATTCAAAAATAATAAATTAATTATAATTTAGAAATAATTAATTTCATTTAGGTATACTTTTTAATATTGTTTGACTAAGAATGTGAAACAGTAGATATACTGGGTAAACACGCATCGAGCGCTCGGCACCATCGCTGGACCGTCGGACCTTCCGCCCTGTACGTTTTGTAAAAATAAAGTTAGATCGTAAACTGTACTGTGCGAGTTCACTCTGCCGGCTACATATCCTCGATCTAGTTCTTAAACTGTACTCCGCTACATATCCTAGAACTAGTTCGTAACCTGTGCCGTGCAGACACCCTTTGCCTGCTACATAGGTATCTTCGGTGGTTCCCGGACATTTGCCCACAAGACGATCGCTCACAGACAACTGCCCACAGTCATAACTACGCACACGGACAATTGCTCACAGGACTTTTTCTCTCACGGACAATTGCGCACACGGACAATTGCCCACAATTTAATTTTTTTATATTTATTAAGCAACAATGAATAATAATGCAATATTTAAGAAGATTGGCTAATTTACAATTATTCATATATTAGTTCTTTAATTATGTAATTATTAAAAATTATGTGTGAGTATACTAGAAGTGAAACTTCAAAGAGTTATATTTATTGCTAATTAATTAAGATAGAATGAACAAATAGTTTATTTGAAAAATGAAACACTATTAGCGTGCTAGCGAGGCCTCTTAATTGTTATATATTTGTATATAAATTATTTGATAATTATTATTCATTATTTTTTAGTAAATATAAAAAAAATTAAATAGTGAGCAATTGTCCATGTGCGCAATTGTCCGTGTTAGCAAAAATCCTGTGAGCAATTGTGCATGTGCGCAATTGTCCGTGTGCGCAGTTATGACTATGGGCAGTTGTCTGTGAGCAGTTGTCCTGTGAGCGATCGTCTGGGGCAAATGTCCGGTCACGCGTCAAAACATGCGCTATGCTGAAGCATCACGTGGCTAAACGTTGTTAAATCGCGCGTTCGGTGCCTGGCGTATTGTCGGAAGTAGCCGATCAAAAAAACCTACACATAATCTAACTGCTAGCCGACGACACCCAATTCTGTTCAGTCGCGCACGTCTCACCAAGCTGTTAACAACCGGCTAGTTTACGGCGTGCGTATTATATTATTGTGCTCCGATAATTGTACAAATATGCTTAAAACTTCGAAATGTGTTCTGATCTACCCATAACTAAATAATTAAACGTCCAATGGACAAGAAAACGAACCCTTCTGAATCAGACAAATATTAAAAACATAAAATTAAATCCAAAAATGGAAAATGTGAAAAAAGTGTTTACATTAATAAAATAATTTTAAAAAAACTACAGTGAAAATACCAAATAGATGAATAAAAAATAGCAATACAATACGCTATAAAAGGGAAACAAATAATCGTATACTGGGTGAATACGTTAACTTATGAAACACTAGTTCAATTTAGGCTGATAATAAAGTCACTCTGTCAAATCTAGAAAATTGCACTAACGACAGAAATGTTCAATGGGAGTCGCATGACTCCCATTGCCCACACTTACACTTCTGAAAAACAAAACAATTATATCTTCAAAACATTGATGTAATCTGAAGTGCACATCACGCCCTAAAAACGAACGCATCAGAATCAGACAAACATTAAAAACACAAAATTAAATCCAAAAATGGAAAAAACGTGATAAAAGTGTTAATGTATACTGAGTGATTACGATAACTTAATAAAAACTAGTTTAATTTTGACTGATGAGAATCGCACTCTGGCAAAACAAGAAAATTGCAAAATTTATAACGAAACACAAAATTAAATCTACAAATGGAAATACGAAAATAAAATTCAAATCTGAAGCGTTTAGGCCTTCTTAGCTGCACATACGTTAAAAGAAAGAATCATGTTTCAAACCTAATAAAATTTTACATAAAATTTAATACACACATTTGTGATAAAATAAAACATGGTATAATTACAAAGAAGTTTAAAACATAGAAATATCGTGTTTTAATCTTCACAATACTAAATAATTAAACGTCTAATGGACAAGAAAACTTGTCCTAAAAGAAGAATGCTTCAGAATCCAACAAACATTAAAAACACAAAATTAAATCAAAAATTGGAAAAAAATGCGACAGTGGAAAATGCCAAATAGACAAATACTAAATAGTGATTCAACAAGTTATAAATGGGAAACAAATAATTATATACATTATCTTAATAAAAACTAAGTTAAATTTTGGTTGATGTCACTCTGGGAAAACAGGAATTAAATCCAAAAATGGAAATACGAAAATAAAAATCAAATCTGTGTAGCGTTTGGATTTCCTTACCTGCACATACGATAAATGAAAGAATAATGTTTCAAACCTAATAAAATTATACACAAAATTTAATACACGCATCTGTGATAAAATAAAACATTGTATATTTACATGGAAATGGTTGTTAATCGCGCGGCCGGTGCCAGGCGTATTGTGATCAAAAAATCTACACATAATCTTGCTGCAAGCCGACCACATCCTGTTGTTCAGTCACGCGAGTCGCACCAGCCTGATAACAGTCGGCTAGTTTACGGCTGGCGTATTATATCATTGTACTCCACTAATTCTATAAAGATGCTTAAAACTTCGAAATATCGTTTTCTAATCTTCACAATATTAAATAATTATACGTCTAATGGATACGAATACTTGCCATAAAATATACAGTTGTTACTTGTTTTGCCAGGTCAGCCCATCAGTGACGAACGCTTCAGAATCAGACAAACATTAAAAACACAAAATTAAAGCCAATAATGGAAAAACGTGATAAAAGTTTTTACGTTAATAAAATAATTTAAAAAAAACTGCAGTGTAAAATGCCGAATAGGCGAATAAAAAATAGTAATTCAACACGTTATAAAAGGGAAACTAATAATTACGTACAGAGTGATTATGTATACTTAATAAAAACTTAAAAAAAAAACTAGTATAATTTTGACTGATGAGAATGGCACTCTGGCAAAACAAGAAAATTGCAAAATCTGTAACAACACACAAAATTAAATCCATAAATGGAAATACGAAAATAAAAATTCGGCTAGTTTACGGCTGGCGTATTATATCATTGTACTCCACTAATTCTATAAAGATGCTTAAAACTTCGAAATATAGTTTTCTAATCTTCACAATATTAAATAATTATACGTCTAATGGATACGAATACTTGCCATAAAATATACAGTTGTTACTTATTTTGCCAGGTCAGCCCATCAGTGACGAACGCTTCAGAATCAGAAAAACATTAAAAACACAAAATTAAAGCCAAAAATGGAAAAACGTGATAAAAGTTTTTACGTTAATAAAATAATTTAAAAAAAACTGCAGTGTAAAATGCCGAATAGGCGAATAAAAAATAGTAATTCAACACGTTATAAAAGGGAAACTAATAATTACGTACAGAGTGATTATGTATACTTAATAAAAACTTAAAAAAAAAACTAGTATAATTTTGACTGATGAGAATGCCACTCTGGCAAAACAAGAAAACAGCAAAATCTGTAACAACGCACAAAATTAAATCCATAAATGGAAATACGAAAATAAAAATCAAATCTAATGACTGTGTAGCAGAGTGAACTCGCACTGTACAGTTTACGATCTCGTTTATTAATACAAAATGTATAGCTTAGTAGATATAAAATTGGTTTAATGATTATCAAAGACAACGTGCACGATATTTAATTGCAAAACCAAAGTTAAAAAATTGTACAATATACTACCAAAACTTAGTTGCAATTGAAATGAAAATAACAAAAGTGTTTTACAACAAACCCATTTATATAGGCTTCTGCGTCCTGGAACTCTCAAAATTGCTTATGTATGAATTCTGCTATGATTTTGTTAAAGCACACTATCCGAACGAATTGAGCAAATTACTGTATATGGAAACAGGTGGTCTCTAAATTCAATTTTTCAATAAAAACTTATATCAATTAATTCACAAGTACCTAAATTAATGTGATACGTCTAACTGTGAAAATAATAATAGCTATTTAGAAATATCGCAGATTTTGAGAGGAAATTCTATATTGTTAAAATTTAACTACTCGTAAATATTTTGTGGATAATTACTAATGTCCGTGGGACCAATATTTGGATTACTTACTGGATGTAATGCTGCAATGATGCACCAAGCGAAGCAACGATTTATCGTGTGCGCAAATTTAAAATATTATTACTTGTCCTGTGCAGAAGTAGGTGGGAAGTGGTGCGTAGGTGGCCGCTGATCCATTAAGTAGTGAACTCTTGTTGAATACAACCAGCAGATGTTCTATGGATAGAAAAGGGCCCATCCGCTGTGCGTCCTTGAAATTCTTCCAGCTGAAAGAATTTAATAATAATACCTATTAATAATAATAATAATATTCTTACATAATATATTAATTTACTTAATGTTGTGCGAATTTGTTGAATTAACGTTAGCAATACATCGCCAATTGGGTGTGGATCGTAGAAATTCTCCATTTTATATTATATCATACCCAGTTTTTGCTTTACAAATCCTTTTAACACACAGTTCTTGACCTCGGATTGTAAAATATGGTTACTTCTTCATCATAATCTTCAATTTTACCTTAATATAAAATCCACGAATGAAGCAACAGTCTTGGAACTTGTATTAATTCATTCACATTCTAAATAACATATTTCCAATAACTTAAATAACGATATTATTACAGTCTTAATATTTTCAGTCACTTACCAGTGAAGGGTATTCTTTAAAAACAAGTGATTTCAACACAGATATATCTTTGTTCATCATTGTGCAGTTGATAGAAATTTAATGTGTATGTTCAACAAAAGGCATTGCAATAATTGAATGATATTATGATTTTTTCCTTGGAGGTTGCTGTACAATAATGAAATTTCATATCAATATATTTGCAGTTTACCGTATGTGTTTACTTCTGAGAAGGATGCTTAGATTTTGCTCGAACTTGAGCTCTTGTAGGATTTTAATCAGTTTTTGTAATCGTAGACTTTCACACACTTTTACAAATATGATATGAAATATCCGCCGGAAGAAATCGAACAAAGTTTAAGTTTAAGTTTCAAAATTCATTTTTGGTACTCCTGCTAAAATACAAAGGGTATATAGATATTTTGATGGAATACCAGTAAAATTGTATTTATTCCTTGTTATTAGATATTCATTATATTAAAAGGCTAAACTGGGTTTATCTGCTTTATATTCAATCTGATTTGCATGAGTTCATATTAAATTACAATTAAACCACCATCAGATAAATAGTTTACTTTAAAAGCGGTTGTTGCTTGCAAAATTACACCAAAACTTCAGTATTGCGAACAAAATTATGCAATTCCTTTGTTGATGGTAACTCATAACAGCATCTTTGCTCAACTAGTAATTGTCTTAATTTTATTTTTAATTCAGCTAACCTGCAATATAGCAACATCGAATATCCCAATCGGGTATATAAACAAAAAAGTATTCAATTTTTAATTCAAGGTTGAATGACATATAAATGTCCCTTCAATCCTTAAGTTGTAAAAGGGCATGAAAATCTTCTTTAATCTTCACATATGCCCCTGTGGATACATCTGGGATATTGTCCAAAAAATTTCAAAATGTTTTTCCATTCGCTAGACACACCTTCCTATTGGTAAGTGTATTGAAAATTAAAGAAAAACTATATGCAAAATTTTAATACTTTTCAACCTACCTTAATTAACTCATGAGTATCTGGAGAGTATCTGGTATTTTATTTTTTAAACTTAAAAAACTTAATTACATCCCAATATCTTAATAATTTTTGCAGCAGTGTAGTTTTTCAATGAGTCGGGAAAAAACATGATGTTTGTTTGTTTGTAGCAATACACGGGTTATAATATTATAATTCACCGATTCGTCGTCATACAAATGACGCAAAATAAACTTATGTTAATTACTTAAAAATAGAGTGCGGTTTGTTAGGATATCCGGTCTCAATAGAAAATAAGGTACAGAAACATTGCATCAAAACTTAAGCCTGGTGTTGTGAAATAGAGAGCCGGATTTAATTGGTTGGTTTTATAAGACGTTTTTCTAAAGTTATCAAAAATGTCGGCTAATAGAAGTACATCAACTTTCAAGTATAAATTTGAATATTCGCGGATGCCCGTGCAATTAAAATGATTCCAAACTTACAAAGCATGTTCGTAGTCGCTTGTACTTATGGCAGTACTATCTAATTTGCTATAAAAATTCTCTTTGAAAGGCAATTCAGTATCGTCTAATTTTTACCACGAATCAATATATTCATACGGCAAAACACCTTTTCTAGTCAAAAGTTGTAAATTTTCTTTGTTCGGAAAATAGTGAGCAACGTGTTCAAAATTAATTATATTTTCAGCGAGATTCTGCCGACTTGATGACATAAATTTAAATGAATCTCGAAATCGTAATATTAAGTACGTTTTAAGTTTTAATTTGATTCACTTTAATTTAATAATGAAATATATATTTCTTTGTTGTTTGGATTCACTTCAATTGGATCATCGGTGTTTGCTGGATCTTTAATAAATAAATGAACGTCATATCCAGCTAAGTTATTGAAATACACAGGAATAAACGAAGGTAACTTGAAATTTAAGGTACATTTAGAATGTGCCGCGCCTCGGTATTCCCCAGTTAAATGGCAATGATCCATCACGTTGCAAATATTAAAAGTAAATTTTTGATTACAGATAAAACAATCATCAGCCAAGAAATGTTGTTATGTTTTAAATGCTGTTGGCAATTGAATGAGTTTTTTAATTTTGTAATATCTATAATAAATTAGTTGCATCTGCAGGTATTTGTGGAATAAAAACAGACGTACAATTTTTGCCTGTATATGTAATATTATTTATTATGGGATATACTCGTGCGTTTTAGTAATAAATGATGAGTTGGTTTCATTTGGCAGACACGTATTAATTGGCGATTGCAATGATTCAAAACCTGCTATTATTATAAATGGTACTTTCATTGTTCTTTCGTAATTGGTAAATTTCAAAATATTGTCTGCCCCCTGCTCACCGGTGTATATTGTTTTTAGATTATTAGCATCAGGCATTTGAATACCAACTTTATTGCTACTCCATACTCCATATTTTAGATGTGGTTCTAGTTTATAACTTTCGTTAAAATATTGAAGGCAACCATCGCAAAATGTTAAACGAATTTTACGAACTTTTATTTGACTGCTTACTAAACTCGATAAATCCCGAATTAACACATAATGATAAATATTGTCTTTTTCTAAAAGTAATAAATTAGTTTCAAATATGCATCAGTACAGTTTCTACCCTCGCAATCTATATGTTCTTTTATTTTTAAAAGTGATAAATATTTTGCATTTGTATTAAATTTTATGTTAAACAAATCACAGATAAATTCAACAAATTTCATGCGACGAGCTATCTTCGCAGCTTGCGGGACCATCAATACTTCTTGCTGTTCTTCAATCAATTTTGGTGCTATCACTGCTGACTGTTCCTCACATACTGCATGTTTCAAATGAAATTGTTTATTTAAGTTTTGTTTTCGATTATATGTTAAACTACACACACTGCATGCATTTATTTGAGACAATATGCATTCTTTTTTTTTGTTTCACATTCATCTATTTTTGGGGGTAGCTGAACAATCGTCGTGAACGCTAATGGATGGTAGGGTTTTTCTTTTTCAGCATTGATTTTGCATATTATCACTTATTTATTTTAAACCTCATTTTCCCAATTTCTCACAAATTTATCAATCATTCGCATAAAAACATTTGTTTTTTGCGTAAATGATCTACTTGGATCAGGTGCACATGAACTTATAGGAATCTGTAGCGACTCAAAGTCTGCAACTACAATGAAAGGCATTCTTATCTTTTTCTGAAAATTTCTAAATTTCATTATGTTAACATTTTAACGGATTTTTCACCATAAAATGGACAACCTTCAATGAATTGAACTTTTGAACTCCAACACTGTTCAAAAATGAGACGCAAGCAATTCCATAAAAAATTTCTTAAATTTCAATTTTATGTTCGTATGCATTATTTAACAAAAATTTAATAAAACTATTCTTTATCATAATCTTTGCAATATTTTAGGATTCATTAGTATTGTGTGACAATAGTCTTGCAGTTAAAACTGGCAGACTAGCGGTGATGGAATATATAAGGTCCACTGGTGCACTGAAAAGAAAAAATATAAAACGGGCAGACTGTCAGTGACAATTAGATATGGGTCCACCGATTGCACTACGAAAGAAAGAGAAAAATATAAAACAGGCCGACTGGCAGTGACGAGTGGGAATATGGGTCCACTGGTGCACTGAAAGAAAATATAAGAAACGGGCAGACTGGCAGTGACAGTGGAATATAGGTCACTGTTGCACAATATCAAAAAGTCATTCCTACAGCTCAAGACAGATCACGAACCAGAGGAAATGGATAAAAAAGTTGAGGTGCACTGCAGAAATGGAAGAAAAATATAAAATTGAAGAAAATATAAAAACCAGAGTGTTGCATTGGGAAGGAAGAGATGAAATTGACATATGTCCTAATAACTTCGGGCGTGCAGTGCTAAAAGTGAAGAACGAACCTAGTAGTTGCGCGCTGAAAACTGGCACAAATCCAAACGAACACTACGTTGTTGTAGTCAATCCGTCAATCGGCGTGCCATCCCAGACCCAGTGGTGACGACAACCGATTAAACGTTTCGATGAAGAGTCGATTGAGTGGAAGAGCAGTTCAAAATATTATGACTGTCAGAAGGCTATTAACGTTGATATAAAGATAATAATAGTAATAAATGAATTCCTTTGGCGCAAGTGAAACAAAACAAATTCATAATAATTTCTGGGTGGAAATTATTAAACACCCGATTTGGAACCGCACAACCAATTTGAGGGGAGTACCTATACGATATGCCAACAGGTGAGACTCTCTCGCACACTGACTCCAGCTCGAACCACCACCAATGCTGTGGCAACCTAAGTAGTCGATTCTTTTCATATAAAG
Organism: Dalotia coriaria; assembly: GCF_025399875.1. Classification (NCBI taxonomy): domain Eukaryota; kingdom Metazoa; phylum Arthropoda; class Insecta; order Coleoptera; family Staphylinidae; genus Dalotia; species Dalotia coriaria. The sequence continues at coordinate 135,538 of NW_027045473.1, forward strand.
TATTAAATAGAGGCTGCATTTGTGATACAAAAGTTAAAATAAAATAATAATTACAAACAAAGTCACTGTGTCACTATTTTTTATATCAGTAGGGTCGCTGAGAATCACATATGACTGTCAGAAGAAGACTGATAACGTTGATATAAAGATAATAGCCAATGTAAATGTAGAACTTGATCAAGGCGTCGCGGCGTAGGAGTGAACGCGGTCATCATCGTAATCATCACGACCACGATCGATACAGGCCATCGACCGCACCACGGGCGCAATCACGACAACCATGATGACGGTCGCGGCGGCGGAGGTGGACCTGATAGAGGGCTCGATTAAGTGGAAGGCAATTCAAATATTATGACTGTCAGAAGAAGGATAATAAAGCAGTTTAGCCATGAATCCCGAAATAATATCAAACAATCTCCTTCAATCTAATATCTCTCAAAAATCATCATCATCAGAACTTGGTGATGAAAATAATCTCCAGCTATCGCAATATTCATCCGAAATAACCGTCCAAACGACTAATATCATTAGTTGGTACGATTTTCAAAATCTCTATTGGAGGTTGATATAAAGGAATAATAATAATGTAAATGTAGAACTTAGTGATGAAGAAAATAATTTCCAGCAATCGCAATATTCAATAAACGCTATTCGACATTCTTTTACAATTACAAGTGCTCATTGTGCGCACGTTGGAGCTGAATGGACGACGATATTTTAACCACCGTAATTCCGTATGATTTCATTCAGAAGCCATTTAAATATACTGTTTCTACAATAATTTTATTATTTCGTACTTATTACGTAAAAATAACAATTCATTAAGCAAATTGTATTAAACTGATTGAAATACCCCAAAGTAAGATGGTGAATTATTGGCAATGTATGAACTTTTTGAATATAGTGCTTTTTAATATTGATGCGTAGGGTTGTGCTTACTTGCTGATGATGCTCGGAAGAGGTCGAGCGATGCTGATGGTAAAAGAAGGCCGAGTTACGCCAGCATCCTTGCTTTGAGCACCCTCAGCGCAGTCTGGTCGGCGGTGTTCGTAATCTCGTCGGCTTGACATCTACGACCTCTTCCGCTGGGGTTGTAGGTCGCGGATGTTGTGAGGCGTTCCGCAAGTGGGCGCCAGGCCAAAGAGGCGACTTCATTCCCCTCTCGGCGGGTCCGTACGCAGAACCTCTCCGAAATTGATACTAAGCGTAGGTCCTAGGGACCGAAGAACCACGTAGGGGCCACTAATCGTAGCCGAGAGCTTATGGCGCGTGGGATGGTGCCAGGGGACACGTCCTTCACAAAAATGTTTCAATCACTACATGAGTATAAAAGTAAAATCCCTTTTTTCCGGTCCTTGGTATGCTTAAATCTTTGAAACTACGTAACTGGATTTTGATGCCGTTTTTTTTTAATAGATATTAAGTGATTCAGAGGAGGTTTATATGTATAACTAACATCCATTAAATAGTGGAGAAGTACTGTTATTTTTGAGGTTTCTAATGTGATGTCGTAAATACAAAGTTTTCGATTATTCCCGTCTCCTGTCTCCTCATTGTTGTGTTATAAAACTTATATATGATCTTTCCATTTAAAAAATTCAAAACCCCAATTCTCGTTGTCTTTTTAATGGAGATCGCAGACATTCTTATCATGAACTAGCCATTTACGTGTATTTTGTATAATATAATAAAATAGGAAATGGAAAATAGGTACTCACACAAGGAAGTTTCCTTTATCATGATCAAAGTTGACGTGATGTATGAGATGTTTGCGTCAGCTCTCGCCGCTGTTGAGGATCATTAGATTCGATTATTTGTTCCCGCAGTTGGAATGAACGCCAAAGAATGAAGCTCTGATCACTCTGCCTTGATGCGACAATGGAAAGTCCCAACTGTTCAATCACTTTCTCAGATTTTTCTAGGTGTTCCAATAAAGATTTAAAATCACCTAATGATATTAGTCGTTTGGACGGTTATTTCAGTTAAAATTAAACCGTTTATTATCCTGTTCCGCAGCGCCAGTTACGTTTGCAAGACGGGTTAATTATGTTTGCAGACGGGTTTTGTATTAAAATTATAATTTCATTTTATAAGGAAGTACAAAATTCACGATTATAATTAAATGGTTGACATTGGCAAGTAAACACTCAATGGCAAGTGTCGCTCTATCGCATCATATAATATTAAATAGTGCTTTTAACGAATACGTTCAACCTGTCTCTCTGAGGAAGAAAGCTTTAAACATTTTACCACCTCAATGTCGCCATTCTTCCAGGCTTCGATCACCCAAGAAGCATGGCAGCGTCTTCTGAAGCAGATATATTATTATTATTAATTAATTTAAGTTTCCTCAAATCAAACGTCGTTTGAAACGCACTGGCAGTGACAGTGGAATATCAATGATTCCATGGATTCACAAACCACACCAATTGGGTCCACTGGTGCACTACAGAAATGGACTACAATTGAAGAAAATATAAAAAATAATAAAACCAGAGAAATGGATAAAAAGTTTCCCTCAAATCAAACGTCGTTTGAAACACTGGCAGTGACAGTGAAATATCAATGATTCCATGGATTGACAAGCCACACCAATTGGGTCCACTAGTTGCACTACCGCCGGCACTTTAACACATAACACTTGGGTTTCGATTTGTTGGCAATCTTCATCGGTCCATTATCGGTGGTACGAATATTATGTTTAACCGCATTTGAAAATGACAGATCAGATTTTTCGTTATAAAGTATATCATATTGAAATTTATGACACAAAGTTGATAATTTTTGTTTCTTTCCTCTAAGTTTAAGTGGTCTGTGCGTATTAGATTTTAATTGGAAAATTTTTTGTTTACAAAAATTTTGGTAATTTACTTCAAGTAGATTTAAGGATTCGACATTAATTGGTTTCTCAAATTTAATACACATTGGCTCTTGTAAATCAATAGGAATTTACGCAAATGCCATTTTTGATTCACAAATTGATTCAGGAATATAAATGTTATTCAGATTAATTTCGGGTAAAATTACTGGACCTTCTTGAATAGTTACAGGAATTTTTAATTTGATTTTAGTGTTTTGTTCAGGAAATGTTTAAATTTAGTCGAAAGTTGAGTTCATTAATAAAAGGTATTTTAATATTTCCAAATTCAAGTTGTTTTGTTTGCCAATCAGATTCTTGCAAGATTCATTAAATCTTTGGAGTAGGGAATTCTAGAGGTTTTCGTTCAAAGGTTACATGTTATTCTTATGGCTGGACATCCGGTCGGTAAAATTTGAGATATGTTTTAGCGTGTTAAGCGTTATCAGCGTAGTTATTGACAGTTCGTGACAGTTCGGTAGCAGAGTGGAGGGATAGAAGTTGACAGTTCGTCAATGTTCGGCAATGTATCGAGCGTGGAGGGATGACATTGACAGTTGGCAGTTCGCAGATGATCGGCAATATTCGGATTTATGACAGTTGACAGTCGCGTGAATTTGAATATTTAAACAGTTTTAAAAGTTAGTTGCATATGTTTGTATATAGACGCGTCTGTTGATTTGGTTTAAAAACCGCAAAGGCTTGAAAGTTCAATCATAATTAGAAATTCAGTTACAGATTTAGTCACAATTTAGTTGTCGAGCAAGCAACATCAAAAACTACAAAATACAACACAATGAAGCTTCTTCCCAAGACCAAGACTTTTGACTTCTTAATCGATGAGTTTTGCAATCCATCAAATGCAATCAAATGATTAGCGAAAAGAGATAACATCGATGCCAATTTGCAAACAACAACAACAGCAGCTGAATAGATTCATGACGTCAACCCAATAATTTTTCAGCAGGAATATTGAAATTTATCGACATAACGTATACAAACAACTACAAAAGAAACAGCAGAAGAGATTCATGTCGTCAACCCAATAATTTTCACCAAGAATAGTGAAAACATCGACGCTGGCAATTTGCAAACAGAAGAAATCCATGATATTCATGCCAACTCGAAAATTTTAATTAATGAAGTAGTTTACGCGTTGGGAGAAAGAAATCTATCAATTTCCATTGGGTTGCTTTTAGGACAGAACTTCACACCAACTATTAAACTGTGGAGGAAAAAGAAAAATGAATTAACATTTGAATTCAGCGAATGGTATGTACTTAAATCCAAATTTGAAGAGATGACGATGTATTTCCAAAATAAAAACAAAAGACGAAGTCCTGATGCATTAGAGTTTTGCTCAAGTTGCGGACAAAAAATCAAGCAAAATCAACATGACATAATAAAAGTGATTCAGACATTTATTCAATTACAAATTTGTTCAATTGAGTTGTGTCTAAAGAAAAAGACAAAAACAGTGATAGTGCGTCAAGATAAAAATAGTGTTTCGTTCACTGGCAACGAATTTGATAAACTAAAAGCAATGTTGGAGTTAGTTGAGAAAACGCTTGGACAAATTAATAAGATAAATTTTTAAGTTACACTTACAGAATTTTTAAGTTACGTGCAGAACCTAAGAATATTGTCACACAATATTAATGAATCCTCTAAATGATTGCAAAGACGAGATAAAGAATAGTTTATTAAATTTTTGTTAACAATGCAAAATGAACATAAAATTAAATTCAAAGAAATTTTTTATGGAATTGTTTGCGTCTCATTTTGAAAAATTTTTGTTCTGAAATTTTAAATATTTCACTACCAATTCAATGCGCACAGTGTTCCGATGGAGGAGGAGGAAACGTATAAAATTGTTTAATTTACAAAAGAATGTATTGTTTATTTTACCAGTGCCAATCTTGCTGTATTTGGGCAGCATGAACATATTGTTATTTTAACAGCCTTAATCGGAATTAAAGGCGCGCAAAATAGTTTAGCCGTGTCATCCGTCTTCGGAGTTGAAAGAGTTGGCGGTCAGAAATACCTCACTGGGTGTGTTTCATGTTAAATATTGGGTATGTTCCGTCTACGTGCCAGTTACGTGATTTGCCATTTCCTTCGATATATTGCTTGCTGCCAGTTTAAGCGGGAAGGTTATATTTGCTATTCGCGCTGGTGTTTTGTCGTATGGGGATCATTTAGTGCGGCGCTGGCGAGTTGCGCCGAAGATATATTAGCGTGAATAGAGCAGTACTAGTGTTTGATGCATGATGTATTGTTCAACGAGTAAATTTTGCAATATTATTAACTAATATATATTCTCATTTTGATATGTTGCTTTTGATATATGATTTAGTACGATGGTACGACTTAACAAACCGGTACCCTAAGTCGTACCCATCGATACCCTGTCGTACCCCTATGCCAAAGTAATAATATCAAAATGAGAATATATATTAGTTTAATAATAATGTATTTATTTGGTAAGGTATTTTTTACTCGTTTGGACACCCCAACACATTTTATCATGCATCCAAATTTTGCATTTGAGGAATTGAATCATACTATCTTCCCTATTCTCATCACGCTATAGGAAGTATCTTCGGCGCGCAACCGTATGCCCGTGGCGCAGCTGAAACCTTGAGTCCCATATGTTCTATAGGTACGACTTAAAAACGCAAAGGCAATGAGTTAGCAAACCTGTGCTTCCCGCTTAAAACAACCTAAACAATATATCAGAAGGAATATTTACCAAAATCCATGTAGAAAACAATACATGGATAGATGTATACCCACATTTAACATGAAAAGTACATATTTAGTGGTGTTTTCTTGACCACCAATGCTTTCAAGCCCAGGAGAAATTGGATGAGCACGAGGAGCAAAAATCTATTTTGCGCATAACTTTAATCTGATCTTGGCAAACTGATTAAAGAATATGCTTCTAGTATGATTCTTTTCATGCTGCCCGAATACAGCATTTTAAGCTGCATAAAGTGCCTTCGCTAGAGAAAAGCACGAGACGACTTACGTGACGGTAATACTCAAGGACTTTCCCCTATTTGCGTCACCGTATGTGTTTACTGATAAGACGCTTTGATTTTTGCATTTTGCATTTTGCATTTTTAAAATAGAAGTTTAAAACATGTAAAACAGTTTTTGTAATCGTAGACTTTCACACACTATTACAAATATGATATGAAATATCCGCCGGAAGAAATAAACAAAGTTTAAGTTTAGGTTTCACAATTCAGAAACATTTTTAGTTGCTTTGTGACTTCAGTCTATAACAATCACAACAATAACATAAAATGAATCGCTTAATTAAAAATAAACACGCGTGCTTGCACGAACTTTTAGAATTTGGTAAGCATACATTTAAATTCTATAAATTCATATTATTTTATTATAATTAATTGATTAATTTTAGAATATAATATTATAATGAAGGCGCTAAAATTACTAGACTGTATGAGATGTCACCTTTTGTAGGTTTAATTGAAATTATTTAATAATAATAATGTTTTATTTTAATTATTAATTGAAAACTTTTAGTTTGATATATATTATTATCAGCATGGAGTCCCTATAGAAATGGTCTATCAATGCATAGAGCAGTCGCCGACATACAATATCTATTTAATGAATTGCAGTATTCCTCAAATAGGTATTGAGGGGATGGGCGGACCATGCTGTTACGTGTGTGAGTACAAAAAATTAATTGATCAATAGTATTCCTTTCAATCTTATCTTTCTGGTTCTACTTCATGCTCTCATTTATGTTGTTTAGGTTTTTGTTAAACATAGTTTTTTAAATTATTTTTATAATATATATACATCTTGGTTATTATAATATAATTAAAATAGTCACTATTTTATTTTTTAAATTTTTATATTTTTATTATGTTTATGTGTAACTATGTGTTTATGTCTATCTAATATTATACTGGGTCATATTTCACTGTGAATAAAATAATTGTATTAAATTGAATATTTTTAAACTGTACTATCTGATTACTTACATTACAGCTAAAATATCTGCATACTACATATTTTTTCATATTAACAGTCGCACCGGTAACCGCTTCATTATTCCACATCATTCCTATACTTGAATGCGCCTTTAGCGGGGTTCATAGTAACTACTGACGGGGATTTTGAATTTAAACAATTCAGCAATAAGGCGCTGTTGTTTCAAGGTTACACATGTATGATTAATCGCATAATTGATATGTAGTAAGTTAGCGCATGGGTGAATAAAAATATGTATTTGAATTTTGAAACTTAAACTTAAATTGTGTTTTTCTTCCGGTGGACTAAGAGTGTTAAGAGGCAAACGAATAGTTTCATCATAGTTGATTGTAAAACCGCGCAAACGAAACGTTGTAATAATTCATTAATAATTCATTTATTTTTAATCAACAACTGTTAATCTGTCAGTACCCCTCCCCACCACTCCTCACTCCAAACCATTAAAACTTTATTAAACGCACACCAGAGAGTAGAAATTCAAATTCAAATCGTCCTCGTCGTCGTTGTCGCTATCGTCGTGACCAATGGGTGATGATGGCGGCTGAAAATAAAAATCGAACCAGTCGTTGTAGCAGAGTATCATGAAGAAATCTCTTTCTTCTTCGATAAAATTACGAAAATAGTAGTCATTCCACACCACACCATCGTCATTCCACAATGCTGCTAACTCTTCGCGAACTTCATCAATTCTATTCCATATTTCCGCCCAACGACTGTACGAGATTTCCTATATATACCTACATTTTTTAAAATTATTATAAAATAATGGTAAATAAACACACATACCTTTATCAAACTCAACGGTATTTTGCCTATGTAATTTTTTATGTTTCACCATTTGAAACTATTTTATTCGCTAACGCGGTTAATGATAAGGTTTTAACCGGAACATTTTTCAAGTGTGCGCCATTTACGTTTTGTTGTAACACTGATTTTGGGTTGTGGTTTCCTTGAAAAATTTAACGTTTCTTTTCTTTTTTTCTCGTGCATGCTTGTGCACAATAATTCTGGGGATACGTTTCTAATCAATTTCGCTTTTGGTTTCCTTTAAAATGCAGCGGTTTTTTCCTTAATAAGCACGATCAATAATTCTTATCAATATCGGAATTTGGTTTCCTTCACAAACATTATCGCAAAAGGTCTAGTTTAAGTTTATTGGCTTAAGATTATTAGAACTTGTATGATTAATTCCTTCACTCTCAACTCTTTGTGATAAGAACTTTACCGAAAAAGAAGTATATAAGTCTATTCACAAAGTACAATAATTATTCATTCGTCATTGAGACAACATCTAAATAATAACGGGTAAGTGATGAGGCGAGTAAACCTGACAAAATTGCGCGTAAAAGTAATGAGTGTGAAAGTGAGGACATTGAGTATGAAAAATACTGCGAGTGATGAGCACATCATCACCAGCCGAAAGTCAAGAAGTTGAGGAATCTCAACCAAAAGCACGGACTGCTTTGCCCATTGACATTAATAAATTTAAATTTAAAACACGAAATACGGTAAAAAATTAGTTATCGAGATTGAAGACTCGACAAAAGTTATCTTTATCGGTACCGATGAGGATTTAATTGGCTTGAACGCCACACCAAGAAAAATAATATAAGTAGATATAAATCGCGAGTTCCGGATCCACCTCCGAAGGTGGAGTAATGGGGATGGGGTGGGAGGTTGTGTGTTTCAAATTTGGTCGGCTAGATGTCGTGTTGGTGGGGTGGTATGGATTTTGTCCGCTGGATGGTGCGGTTTGTGGGGAGAGATTGTTTTTGTCCGGTAGATGTCGTTGTTTGAGTGGCGTCGGTAAGAATGGAAGAAAGAAAAGCAAAAACAGTGTAGTGATCACACCCAAGAAGCGAGCGACCGTCATGATGACCGCACCTAAGAACCGGTCACCATGACGACGACGACGACAACGAACTACATACGTCCAGTAGTACTAGTAAAAGAATTACAACACATAGGATTATAGGGATGAACGATAAGAGAATGGAAGACATTGATTTAAGGATGTCGGAGCGAAGAAGTGCTGCACACTCAGTTACATAGGTTTGAGGATGCCGTGACGAGGTGCTTGCTGACTGTAACCTTTTTGTTAGATTAAAATAAAAACTTAAATTTTTTACAATTTAAACTTATATATTTTTTTGTTTCCAAACTTATACAATTTATTTTTATTGACACTCTTCTGAATCCACCTTGTGTTGATTAACTATCCAAAAAAGAAATTAAATAAGATTTGAAAAAAAATTAATTATCATAAAAAATATAAAATATTAAAAATTACCATTTTTCTCACTCCCGTATATGAACGCTGTGTCCATCTCCGGTTATTTTCTTTCCACGGTAGAAGAACCCTACTTTTAAAGCTGTCAAACGGTCGATATCTTCCTTGGTGTTGTACATGGTGTTGAAACTGTCCGGAAGGAATGTGAATGCTAGTCCATCGTTGAATTCCATCGTTATTTTGGTTCCAAATCGGGTGTTTAATAATTTCCACCCAGAAATTATTATGAATTTGTTTTGTTTCACTTGCGCCAGAGGAATTAAAGTTTTATTTGATTTTTTTGCAACTTTATTTAATTCCTGGACGCTATATTCTTTATGATGGATGTCGCTCTCCGTGATATCTTGGATTTTAATCGAGTCTTCGTCGATCTGCCGTGTAATGGGTTGCAGATACGAGTTTGATGGTGAATTTAATGGCGGCGGTAGTTCCGAAAACGAACACGATGGTGTTTTCTCGATCACTTTATGGCACCGCATCAATTGTTCGAACTCATCATCACTATCACTATGAAAAACTACTTTCCCTTTGCCCCAAATTTCTTCGTCACTTTAATTTTCTTTATGGGAGTCACTTGCGACATTTTTTTTGTTGTGTACTCTAACAAAGCATAACACGAAATGAACTAATTTTGGCTGCTAATAATTATAATTGACTTAGATCTAAAAGTAAGAGTAATTTTCGTTACTAATTAACGGATATATTTTTTGGTTTTGATAAAAAAATAAAATACACACACTTATTAAATCTTCTTCTTCTTCTTCTTCTACTTTATGGTAAGGCTTTGCCTTGTTTTGTCACGCGTTTTCTTGAGACGCGGATGTCCAGCTTTCGTGCCATCTTTTTGGTGGTCTGCCTAGCGGTCTTATACTTTATTGGGTCGGGTATTTTCGCCCATTTTATTAGTGGTTCTCTTCCGCTCTGTCCACATGGTCCCTCCACGCTCTGCGTCTTATTCTTGTCCATCTCGACACGTCTTGTACCTTGAGCTCTTCTCTTATTTCGTTGCTCCTCATACGATCTTGTAATTGCTGAGACTCTTCTTATGGCTCTTAGTGTTCTCATTTCTGTTGTTCCGGAATATTTGCTTGGTTTTGTGTTTCTGCTCTTGTTTCGACATGACGTTACGTTAGGACTGGCCTTACGCATGCTTTAATATATTCGCACTTTGGTTTTGTTAGATAGGTATTTGTTCTCCATATTATTGTTGAGTGCTCTGATATTTTCTGCTTTTGTGCGGCGTGTCTTGTTTCAGATGTTGTTTGTCGGTCGCTTCAGTATTTCTGCTCCTAAATATGTGAATGTCATTATCTGTTCGATGATTTTGTTTTTCCAGTTCTAATTTGCAGCGTATTTGGGTGCGAGATATGACCATGCTTTAGTTTTGGTATGGAGATTTCCATGTTGTATTCTTTTGCTGCTTTGTTGAAGTTGAATAGTAGTCGCTGCGGTGCGTCTTCATTCTCCGCCATGAGGGAGAGCATCATCGGCGTAGCACAGTATATTTACTTTCCTGTTCCCCATTCTGTACCCTGCGTTGGTTATTTTGGTTTGTCGATTATTCTATCCATCTTACACAGTCCATCTGCCACGTTCACCCATGTTGTTTGTTCCTCGTTGCGTTTTTATCTGTGTTTTATTTTGGAGTTTTAGTTCTTGTATGATACGGATAATGTGGTTATCGGTGTTTTTGGATCGTAGTATTTCTGTCACGTCGGCCATGCGTACTCTATCGAACGCTTTGAGTGGGGTCCACGAAGCAGGGTATAATGGCTTAGCATATTCGATTGATTTCTCTATTAGTTGTCTTACTATAAATAGAGCATCGATTGTCGGATCTATTCGATCTGAATCCTTGCTGTTCTTCGTTTATGCTGGTGAATTTTGTGATATATGACGCTAAATTTTGGTGAAAAGCTTTGCTAATTGAGTTAAGGAGAGTAATTCCTCACCAGTTATTTGGGATTCTGATTTGTCGCCTTTTTTTTTGAATATATGGGTACTGTTGTTGTGGAGTACTTCTTAGAGTATTAACACTTATTAAATGTTTTAAAGAAATAAGTAAAAACAAATCTTATGCTTTAGGTTGTGGTTTTACGTATAACGTAAAAAGCATAACTGTATTGAAACTAGTTATCATAATGCAATATACATTCACCTCATATATAATTTAAAATAAATATACGTATAAATATAGTGGATATTGTGCTACGCCAATCAAATCAACAAAATGGTGTGCACAGAAATGCCACTAGTAATCAGAGAAAATATGGATGAAGTGAGTAGAGTCAGTGTGAAGGGGAAGAAGTTTGCTTAAAAGAAAGAATTTGTATCGCGTAAGTTTTTTTAAATTTAATATACAATATTATAATTAAAATAATATTATTCTCTGCTTAGGAGGGTATGCCAGGTGACCTCCGCCAATCACCTCCCTATGTATTGGAATAATCTACAAAATCAATATTTTTAACAACACACATTTTATTCCTTTTTAGTTTCTTTGTACCTTCGATTTTGTTAGAATTACTGTTAAACGAAGTAGCAGTAACATTTTGCTTTAACACCAAGAAATTTTCGTAAAATTTTACCACCATATTCGTCTTTGAATAAATGTTTCGCGAGGAATAGATTAGTTATTATTATTTCAAGGTTGGATGTGTCAAAATAATTTTAGGTATTTGTAAAAATTAATTGATATATATATTTTATTGAAGAGAATTGAATTGTTAGACTATCTGTATCCATATACAGTAATTTGCTCATTTTCGTTCGGATGAGTGTGCTTTGGCAAAATCATAGTAGAATTCATTACATTAACAATTTTGAAGAGTTCAGAACGCAAAAAGCCTATATAAATGGGTTTGTTATAAAATACTTTTGTTTTTTCATTTCTATTGCGACTAATTTTCATCGAATACTGTACAATTTTTAAAATTTGGTTTTGCAATTGAAATGCCGGGCACCTTGTCTTTGACAATCATTATTCCAATGTTTAACTAATTTAAGCGAAATACGTTTAAATAAATTTTCACACGTTTTCCATGGCATTGATTATTAGTTTGTAAAAATCTTTTTCAAATGAATTTTGTGCTTCTTGTCTGAATTTAATATTTAAGTCAATGTATATTTTTAACCAATGTGACTGCTTAAATTTTAAAATTCGATTGATTTTCTTCAATTGTAGTCCATTTCGTATCGCATTTTTTAAATTTCTATAATTATATAGTTACGTTTATTATTTAAAGTTGTTAATAATTCTTTCTGATTAAATTTTGAAGTTGGTGGTACTTGATTTATTGGTAGGAAAGGGAAGTCGTTATGTTTATCATGCAATTCTTCGGGGTAGTCAATGTCAATATCTAATAAGTAACCCACTTCGCTGTCATCAGCAACTTGCATTACATTTAAATCCGTATTTTGAACCCATTCAAAATTGCCAATCGGTAAGCATTGCGACATTGCCCAACCATACAAGTTATTTGCATCCCAATATGCTAAATAACTTTTGCGTTAGTAGAATCAAATGTATGAGGAGTATATTCATTATTTACTTCGGCCTAACGATGTGAGCATTGACTAATACCTCGTCGAATACTATTTTTCATCATATTGATCATTGTGTAGTCACTCAAGAGTTCAATTTCAACCTTTGTTGACTTCAACATTGCATCAAAACTTAAACCGGGTGTTGTGAAATAGTGAGCTGGATCTAATTGATAGGTTTTATAAGACGTATTTCTAAAGTAAAATAGTGAGCAACGTGTTCAAAATTAGTTATATTCTGCAGACTAGATGACATAAATTTAAATAAATCTAGAAATCGTAATATTAAGTATACGTTTTTAGTTTTATTTGATCTATTTTAATTCATTTACTAAATGAAATATGTTTTTCTTTGTTGTTTGGAATCAAATCAATTGGTTCATTGGTAGGTATTTGCTAGCTCTTTAATAAATAAATGAGCGTCATATCCAGCTAAGTTATGGAAATACACAGGAATAAACGAAGGTAACTTGAAATTTAAGTTACATTTAGAATGTGCCGCGCCTTGGTATTCACCAGTTAAATGACAATGATCCATCACTTTGCAATCATTAAAAGTAAATTTTTGATTTCAGATAAAAGACTCATCAGGAAAGAAATGTTGTAATGTTTTAAATGCCACTTGCTCACCGGTATATACTGTTTTTAGATTATTAGCATGAGGTATAGTGGAACTTCGATAAGTTAAACCTTGCTAAGTTCAAAACCTTTGTAACTTAAAAAATTTTTCTGATTCTTTTCCATTGACAGCTTAAAACCTCTATTACTGAAAGTAAAAACCTCGGTAACTCAAATAAATATTTTGAACATTGCCCTTGATAATTTAAAAAAATATTTTTGTGACATCTATAACTTAAAGCAGTCTTTCCCAAAGTGGGCGATAACGCCCTTGAAGCTGGAGGCTACGGGTCTCAAAGGGGCATTCCTGTACATTATATATACATATAGATCACAATATTTAAAACAAATTCAATTTGAAGTTAGAGTGGTTTTTAAATAAGTGAAAAAATGGGGGCGCTAAAAAAATATTTATTCTCAAAGTGGGCAGTAGACAAAATAAGTTTGGGAACCACTGACTTAAAGTTTTATTATTGAGTAGAGTCGTGCTACACACTCAGCCACATAGGTTTTGATGATGCCGTGACGTGAAGAGCTTGCAGACTGCGACCTATTGGATTAAAATATGTACAAAACTCACATTTTTTAAAAAATTAAACTTATATATTTATTTAAAAAATAATATATTAAAAATATAATTAAAATTAAACTTGTATATTAAAATTAATGTAGTCTTGTAGTTCCACCTCGCGCTTAAAATGAAAAAAAAGATCACGTGATTAATGGACAGCCCCTAACAAGTAATGTAATATAAGAATTTATATAATATATAAATAGGACCGTGCAACCGTTTTCCGTACTATTATTTTGTTTATTGCTATTTTACTACTATTTTGTGCCATCCCGTGTTACCCTCCTAGAATCTCTGTTTTACCTGCGGGGTAATTACCCCAGGTTAGGAACCACTGATTTTATCGTGCGTTTTTATGTGTTTACGCTTAAAACGCAGATTAAAGCTCAAAACGCTTCGTTTTGCGAAAATAAGCATCGGCCTTAAGTGGTATTCTGTGCGCTCATCTGTAACTATACCTAAAGTCAAACCCGTCGCAATATGAATTTTACAGTTAACGCGCGAATTTCAAATCTATGGGTTCTTCAATTATCCAAATATGCATCAATTATATATTAATACTTATTATTTCTATTTTTTGAACGTGTTTCAAATTTATTCTTTTATATTCAAATATTTTTAATCGATATATAATTTGTAATAGCGCGTTAAATAAGTTTTTCAGTTAAAACGCATTTATTTCTTTAAAACGAACGGTTAAAAATGTTTTCAAGAATTTGTCGGAAATTTTTGTGAATGTTTAAAAGTTAGAAAGTTGTCGTTATAATGCGAGTAGTATATTGTTTAAAGTAATATAGTTCAATTCATTGAGGCGTTGTAAAATAGCTGGTAACTCTCTTTTTGGGATATTGTTTTTTGCGCTTCATTTTTTTTCACATCTGCGATGCACGTTTATCCTCCTCCTACAACTTTTATCTACACTTTTGGGGTGGTAGTTGGAATAAAAAACGGAGAGTGGTCAGTTCGTCTTGAATCTGCTCTGACTCGTTTTGATTATTTTATATTTTCTTACCTCCTATAGTCCACTTCAAGCAAAAATGTCACAATTAATAGGTTTTCCATTTTGGAAGTACTGGTAGAACCAAAGAACAAGTGGAAGTGATGTAAAATACCGCATCACATCTGCTGAGCACACGGCTCGTCAAAATATTCCACTTTACCAATTCCAACTCCGTCGGGTTGTATTAATTTGTTGTGGGTATTCGACTTGCAACTCGCAAAAATTTGCATAAAAGGGGTGATTTTTCCACTCTTCTTCGTGAAATGTTTGTATTTTTGGGTTTATACGCAACCATGGCTGCTCAGAAACTTTAGCGCGGCGTCTTGAGATGCGGAATTAAATTCTCCGTCGGGCAGTATTAATTTGTTGTAGGTATTTAACTTGCAACCCGCAAAAACTTGCATAAAAGGGTGATTTTTTTTCATTCTTTTTTGTGAAACGTTTGTATTTTTTCGTGCTTGCACGCGACTTTGGCGTCACAGTAATTTCAGCGTGGAGTCTAGAGATGCGGAATTCTCCGCCGGGCTGTATTAATTTGTTTCAGGATTTCAACCTGCAACCTGCGAAAATCTTCATAAAAGGGTGCTCTTTTCACTCTTTTTTGTGAAACGTTTGCATTTTTCGAGTTTGTACACGATTTTAGCGTCTCAGTAACATCGGCGCGGCGTCTAAGGATGCGGAATTAAATTCTCTGTCGAATTGTATATAATTGTACCAAGAGAAGCGTTTATACGATACGATTTATGATTTGATATTGGAAAGAAACTTGTTAAACGCTGCTTTAGATTTGAACATCACAACTAATATAGCTTTGATTTATTGCATTTGTGAACAAAACTGATATTCATTACGACTGTAAAATTATTTAAATTTTAGCTGACTGAAACTTGATGCAACACTCTTTTCTAGGAGTCACTACTACCGCTACCCTCCTACGGTGCCCTAAATGGGTGAAACTTCTACCGCTACCTTCGTACGGTGCCCTAAATGAGAGTATTTATGGATCCTGTAAGAATAATTAATTTAATTAATGTATATGTATACTTCATTTACATAATTATTTTCCAGTTGTTGGATAAAGCATTGGCTAATGGTCAAGTTTATCAATAAGGACCAACTGGAGAAGTTCCGTGGTACTGATGGAGTGCGTATTGAGGATGATGTTTTGATTACTGAAGATGGATGTGTCAACCGTGTGTCAATGAATTTACAACATCTTGAAGCTGTTATTGTTATCATTTTTGTTTATTTTGATAAAAGTTGTAAAAACATTATATAATTTACATATTATTATCCTGTTTTCTTGCTTGTATTGTTGAAAATGCTGTATATATTGAGAAATTGAGTTTGTGATTGTGTATATTCTACATGTTTGAATAAAACTGTAGTTTTATATTTTTGACTATAAATTTTTATCGTTTTATTTGTTCCAAACGGAGAACTTAGCTCGCAACATCGTTACTCCTTAATTTAATCCATAAATTCCTTACACTTTATTGGAAATGCCACTACTAAATATGCCAAGTAGTTCAAAATCAATTTTATATTGTATCAATAATTTGTCTATGAGTAATTAAACTACGCCGCTATTAGAAATTACTGGAAATTCAGCAGCCTACTGCACTTTCTGCGCTCATAATATTCAATTTTGTCGACTCCGCGAGGCAAAATCACGATAATTTGGTCAAAACACGAAACAGTCGCAACTCAGTTTTGGTATTCGGATCGCAGAAAATATGAGGAGGTTGATAAATTTTTGGCGGTAACTAGTAATGGTGGGTAAAATTAATATTTAAAATCTATTTTCAGCAATTGCAGCTTCTGTATAAAGTGGAATTTTTAAATCCGGTTGCGGATTTTGTAAGCTAAAATTCTATACCGACTGATTAAGTAATTATTTTCTTAACATTTGACGTTTAGGCCCTATTTGCAATTTTAATTAAAAAATTGTGTTTTATATACCAATAGGGCCATAATCTATAAAGTATGTTACTGGTTTCCGATTCAGAATTTAATCTACTTTCAGAATCCGAAAACAGAATTTAATAATTCCATTATTACAGAACCTGCAATTGCTGAAAAAAGATTTCGTCATAAAAAAGGCAAAACATTTTTCTTAAAAAAGTTACTAAAATAATCGATGTAAAATTAAATTATTCATAAATCGAAAACAGAATTTAAAAATTCCAACTTTTAATTTTCAACAACCTTTGTTTTGTTCACTAAATTTTTGAAAGTCTGTTAAATCTGCCTGCCACAAATCATCAATACCATACAAAACTGTTTTTCGATGAATGTAATTTCTTTTTGCAGGTTTGTGCAATTCTTGTATTACAACAGTGTATCAACAGTTTTTTGCAATGAATTAACTTGTGCAGTTAATATTTCCAGCGTTTTTGCAAATGATGCTAATTCGTAGTCAGTTTGATAAATATATTTCTATTTTTATTTAACAATTCAGACATGGTATTATATTTTCCGTTGTCTCTTCATGGGCATCTAGATACGTTTTTTCTAAGGATATATATTTCGTTTCGATATAAAGATTGAAGATTCTCAGTTAGAGAATTTACTTCGCTCACGACATCCTCATGTTATTTCTCAATATAATCAAACCTAGTTGAACACTTATTATCAAAATCTTTTAATTCATCTTTAATAGATTGATTTTGCTGATTTACATATGAGTTAGAAGTAACTTCGTTAAATTCTTTTGGTAATAGTTCTATGTTTAATATATGTTTATTCTTAACGTCAAAATTACCATCTCTAGTTAATTTCACACCCACTCCAGATGGCATTTCTCGATTGTTCTGTTCGATCGTCTCACTTAACTTTGTTTGACCAAATTTATTAATGCTCATTGCTGCACTGTTGACGCATTCCTCTCCAACTTTTATATCAAAACTGTTTCTAAAACTAAACTCGTGTAATTTATACGATTTTGAAAACGAACACGATCGATTGCCAATTGCATCCATTTTAGATCATCATTTAGATTCACAGACTTAAAATAATAAATTTCTACAACACTGTTAAAATTAACTTTCTTTTGCTTTCTGTATAACGTTATTAATATATAATTCTAGCTTCCTAAGTTCTTCTTCGACTGTTTTAATTTCGTTCAGAACTGAATTATTTTCAACTGATTTAAATGCATGCAACAAAACCAATCCATCAACAAATTCATTTACTTCATCCCAATATATTGCTCTGTATGGTTTATTGTCAACCTTTAGAAACTTCATGCCTTTACACTCTTTTTCTATAAAATAGGGTCTAATAGTTTTCATATACTTTTAGATGAGTTAACTTTTATACACATAGAAGGATTATTATTTAAATACATGGCTTTGCTCAGTTTTAACATTGAAACATATTGATTGTTTAGTGTAATGCTTTGAATCTTTTAAAAATAGCAAATTATACAATCCTAATGTTCCATTAAAACGTGTAATACTGTTAATTATATTTATTAGTATTTTTATATATTTAAAATACTATAAAAAATAAATATAACATATTATTTTAAACCACATTTACGTGTACATAATTTTTAACATATTCCATAAGCAAATCATAATAATAATTTATTATTTCGAGCATTATTTCTGTCGTTTCAAAGTAATTACGTTTTGTTATCTGGTTCTAATGATTGCTGTGGTTGAAGAGCAGGAAGTAAAATACTGATAATTGGGCCTGCAGCTTGACTGGCGTTTGGATAATTTGAAACATAATCCAAACAATTGTTAAAATATTTGGTAGAACTTTAATTGATCCAATCGTTCCAATCGAAATGATACAAGGGTGTTAATTTAATTAATGTCTTCGTTTCCCTTCTATAAAACACGATTTGCTGTCCATCCTTTTCCAAAATTACAACCTTCTTGATTATTGCATTCTTCTTTGCCTTTGTAAATACAATATCAAAATCAGTACAAATGTTAATTTTTCTTATCTTCGCTCCAGTTTTAGTTGAGTTTCTAACATGCACGTGCATGTACAAACACTATTACATGGCAGTTTTAACTTGTTTGTAACTTGTTTGGTTTTGAAAAAAATCCATTTCTCGTTGATGGTCCAATAATAATTTCCACTCTGTAGCTTGAAGAATTACTTATTGTGGTGTATTTGTATTAATTGCATCTCGAATTATAACTTCGTGGTAGAATCCAATTACTGGTATAAAACCAACTTAAAGTTGCAAATGATTATTAATATTAAAACACCACCTCCGCCAACTGATTTTGTATTTTTATTTAACGACTCACTCTTTTTTTTTGCTCAAGATACGTATGAATATGTACATAATTTTTAACATATTCCATAAGCAAATCATAATAATAATTTATTATTTCGAGCATTATTTCTGTCGTTTCAAAGTAATTACGTTTTGTTATCTGGTTCTAATGATTGCTGTGGTTGAAGAGCAGGAAGTAAAATACTGATAATTGGGCCTGCAGCTTGACTGGCGTTTGGATAATTTGAAACATAATCCAAACAATTGTTAAAATATTGGTAGAACTTTAATTGATCCAATCGAAATGATACAAGGGTGTTAATTTAATTAATGTCTTCGTTTCCCTTCTATAAAACACGATTTGCTGTCCATCCTTTCCAAAATTACAACCTTCTGGATTATTGCATTCTTCTTTGCCTTTGTAAATACAATATCAAAATCAGTACAAATGTTAATTTTTCGCTCCAGTTTTAGATGAGTTTCTAACATGCACGTGCATGTACAAACACTATTACATGGCAGTTTTAACTTGTTTGTAACTTGTTTGGTTTTGAAAAAAATCCATTTCTCGTTGATGGTCCAATAATAATTTCCACTCTGTAGCTTGAAGAATTACTTATTGTGGTGTATTTGTATTAATTGCATCTCGAATTATAACTTCGTGGTAGAATCCAATTACTGGTATAAAACCAACTTAAAGTTGCAAATGATTATTAATATTAAACCTCCGCCAACTGATTTTGTATTTTTATTTAACGACTCACTTATTTTTTTTGCTCAAGATACGTATGAATATAAAAACAATCAATGACCAAATAAAATATATTAAAATTTATTATTTTGCATCCCAAATCCCTTCTCCATATTTTTAATAATAAAGTTTTTGGGTGTGACGGCAGCAAGCAACTCGTCACGACGTCCTTATGACGGCATTCCTTATCAAAAGCAATAGTTTACGACTTTAACCGATAATTAGTAAAAAAATTTTTAATATCATACTTTTAGATCTGAGTCAATTTAAATTATTAGCAGCAAAATTTAGTTCATTTTGTGTTCACTTTCGTTAGTATTCACACCGATAAAATATGCCGCAAGTGACTCCAGTTAAAAAAATAAAATGTCGAAAATTGGTGCAAAACGAAAGTTACTGTACAACAATGACAGCGATGATGAATTTGAGAAATTGCTGCGGTGTGAACAAGTAATTACAGATAAAACACCTGATAATTCACCAATATCTTCACCATCAAATTCGTATGCGTAAGCAATTAAACAATATATCGACGAAGACGTCATCAAGATTTCAGATATCACAGACAACGATGAATTTAAACATCAATAAGAATATTACGAATATTTTTATACGAAGAATTAAATAGAGTGACCAGGCCATCAAATAAAACCTTCCACTGGTAGAGGTACAACAAAACAAATTCATCATTATTTCTGGGTGGAAATTGGTAAAGACCCGATTTGGTATAAAATTTACACTTGAATTCAACGATGGACTAGTATTCACATTCCTTCCGGACAGCTTCAACTCCATGTACAACACCCAGGAAGACATCGACCGTCTGACTGCTTAAAAAGTATGGTTCTTTTATCGTGGGAAGAAACCAACCGGAAATGGACGCAGCGTACTCATTTTGGAGTTTGATAAATGGTAATTTTTAATTTTTATTTTTATGACAATCAAACTTAAATTTCTGGATTTCCTTTTCTTTGATACGTTCCTAAAAAGCAGTATTCGTGTGAGCGATCATCTTGTGGGCAGTTGTCCGGGAAATATTATATATCTATATAGGTATATAACAGAAAGACGTGTTAGTTACACTATTTATAACTAAAGAACGGCTAATCCTGTTCCCGCGAGAAGTGACATAAAAGGTGGTATAACGAAACGCAACTGACAGCTAAATCTAGATGATTCGAAGTTTTTCGTAATAACTATTATCGTATGCACAGCGGTTTTGAGCGGTACGCGGTTTTGTGATAAACAGACACCAATAAATAGTTTTCGTACGATTTGCAACTCCCGACGCTATTATCTATGGTCAAGTATTGTTGAAAATTTGACAATTTGAAATTTTGATTGGAGTTGTCCGATTGCTGTGTTTGTTTCAAGTTTCTGCTTATTGTGCCGATATTATCATTAACAACATGCCACGACCAAGACGATCAAATCTTTCCCGACAAAACCGTAATGCAATATGGTTATATCGCCGCCGCTGCGGCGTGATTATTGAGGAATTCTGTGTAACATTTAAGTTTGAGTGATGAATTTTGCAAAAGACGAAACGGTAACTTTAAAAATCAAGATAGCAGATGGTTCAATTTTAAATATATTAGAGTAAATGATGTTTCGAAAAAAGCTGTTTGCATACATTGATTTATTTTTTCAAACTAATTATTATTTTCATTTATTATTATTCATATGACCATACGCTGAATCGCTGAAGATCGTCTAACTTTATTTTCGAACTAAAATTAAAACAAAGTAAAGTAAACATTTACTGTACGCTATACTTTCACAATATCGTTACGAGAACGATATTTTATTAAAGACTTGCAAGTCTATGCAAGTATTTGTCAAACCTGATGTGGATATATCGTTTTCATAACGATATTGTGGGGGTATAGTGTACAGAAAGTGTTTACTTTACTTAGTTTAATACTCACCCTCTCGCAAAACTATTGTTCTTTCAATGAACTTAAAACATTTTACTTACAAGGGTAGGGAGTTTGCGTGAATGTTCGCGGAAACAGTACAGAGGTAGTTTTGCTGGCGGTCGTCGGCTTTTATTTGAAGAAATGAACGGAAAGTTTGGAAAGTTTTATGGCAGTATTGGTTTGAGGGACTTGTGAGGGGAAAAAAGACTTGTGAGGGGAAAAAGACTTGTGAGGGAAAAAGCAATAAACAAATTGAAAAACTAAATATTTCGCTTCAACAGTAAACATAGAAATTCCTATAATATATTATGCTAATAAAGAACCAAGTAGAAAGTGTATTAATAGATGGGTGGTCACGTAACAATATATTTGCATATAAGCGTGGATTCGCGGCGGTGTTCAACTGTTCGTTCCGTGCGGCTTTGTAAATCGCTTATTCATTAATTTAAAGGGTACGCTATTCAGCATTTGTCACAGCATTTGTGTACTTACTAGTTGTGGCGTTGTGTGCCTGTGCTTTCATCGATTGAAAATAGGAAATAATTAGACGAGCTAATTAAATAATATGTATATCTTTATATCCTGGTGTGTATGTATCTAAACACCTCCTAAACGGCGGGATCGATTTTGTGTGTGTGTTTGAGAATGTGTTCTAGTTCCAGTTTTTTTCCAAAAGTAATGGAAAAAGCATAAAATCAATTAACAGATAGAAAGTAATTTTGTGGCAATAATTATAAAAATAAATTTGTCAATTTTGAAATAGGAATCGTGAGTTCGAATAATGGATGTGAAAAATTTCAATTATAACTTGTAAGTGTAACATCAAACTATGTAATGGTATTTTTGTTTGAAATACTGGCTTTTTCGGGACGGTTTTGGTTTAACCGGTATCACGAACGAAAAACCGAAAAACATATGAGTGAAAAATGAGTATCGTGATTCAGCAAAATTTTAACATCTGCGATGCAGCAGCTTAAGGGCATCAAGTTCAACGCAGGTAGTTTCTGAGATAATGTTTTCTTTTATGCTAAATATTCCTCATACCCAAAAATAAAAAAATACAATTTTTTCTTGATATTATTACTTTCATTTATGAATACGTAATCCATTGTATATTTTAAAAATATTTTCTATATATTTTTCATGATAATTTATTCAAATTGTATATTATTATATTTTTATTCTTGATATATTTCTTATACCGTACATATTGATAGTACGTGGTTACGTGGTTCTGTTGAATAAGGCTTACCATATTGTTGTCTCTAGGTAGTTTGGTTGGACAAAAATGAGGAACGTTTAGAGACAGCCCCTCAACAAGTTCTGGAATGGAATTTCTCGGAAGCATAGGCATCGACCTTCAGACGCCAACGTGCCACTGTAAATTGCTGTTCGTCATATAAAAACTAGTTGTAATAATAAGATTAATATATTCGTTTTCATAGCCACGGTACACTTCTTGAATTTTTCTGCACTAAGTGAATAAATTGTAAATAATTCATTAAATGATATCATCTGTGCATAAACATACATGCCCAATGAATGCTTCTATTCGGCCTATTCTTTAATTCTTGAACTAGTTTTTAACAGAGCCGCACCACTTTTTCATTCCTGGGAATTACGGATATGAGCCGTATTTTGAACATTTGCCACTACCGTCTGCAGCAACTATATGCGTAGAATATCCTAAAAATGATGAATACTATTGCCTAACGTAGTACCGTGATATCACACGTTGTTTATCTGCGATGGTGGTGTAATGGTCAGCATAGTTGCCTTCAAGCAGTTGATCCGGGTTCGATTCCCAAAATATTTAAACACCACAAAATCGCATACAAACCACACAATAAACAAATAAATCACAATAAATCAACAAATTACAGACACACAGCAACAAATACAATAACGGAATATATAAAGCCACATGTATTACATGCAATAAAATATACATCGGTAAAACAAATTGGAATGTGATCGCACAAACGCTATAAAGAAACCACACATATATCAATCACATTCCGCCGAACACATACTACAACACAGCCACAAACAATACAATAGAAAATGCACTTACAATACTACAAAAAATAACAACAAAGACTTAAACATCAAAGAAAACATACAAATATATAAATACAAAATAAATCACAACTTAATGAACAAATCAACTCCATACATGGCACTATACTAAACACCCAGATCTACTGACCATACCCTTGAGGCGAAACATGTAGGTATAACTCCAACCAAGTTATTGTAATTCAATTACGTTTCATTTTTTAATAAATTATTATTATATACAAATAAATTGAAACGTTGAACAACAACATAAAACTTAAATTAAAAATTACAAATATTAAATCCAAAATGGAAATATGTGTCTACGTAGGGATCGCAAAGAGGCTGAGAGGCACCTGAAGTGGTATTCTGAGGGCCTACATCTACAGTACATCATCGATAAGTTCAAGGGAAGCGGTGAAAATTTTAAGTTATCGAGAGTTTTTAGTTAGCGAGGTTACTGGAATATAATTTTTAACGTAACGTGGTTCATGGATTTCAAGATTGTGAGTGAAAAGAAATGTTCTTTGATCTGTTGTTTAATTCAATTGAGGGGTTTGTTCCTTAAAGCGGGTGTAAATACAGTAGAATCTTGATAACTCGAATGTCAAGGGAAACCAAAAAATTCGAGATAGCAAGTTTTCGACTTAACAAGAATTTCGAGATATGAAGAGTTAACTCATCAAATTTCGACATAAAACGCACAACTTTTTCATTCCTGGGAATTACGGATTTGAGCCGTATTTTGAACATTTGCCACTACTGTCTGCTGCAACTATATGCGTAGAATATCCTAAAAAGAATGATGAATACCGTTTGCCTAACGTAGTACCGTGATATCACGCGTTGTTTAACTGCGATGGTGGTGTAATGGTCAGCCATCGCACTTGTTTTCTGATTTAAATACAATTGAATTTTTAATTTAATTAGTTTTTAATTAGTTTTTATTTTATAATTTACAATTTTATAGTAGCAATTAAAGATTTTTGAACGATGACCACTTGCATTATCGTGATAAATTTTGAGAATTGTCTAAGATAGTTGATGGTTCGTTTAAAACTTCCTATCGATTTATGTATTCGTTTATTTAAAGTGTCTTTTTTTTCAAAACCGGTTTCACAGCACATCGATTCGATTCAAGTTCTGCGTCGAAATTTGAAATCTACACGATCCCACTATTCGTTGAAATGTGCACGGTTCGGTTCTGGTCTGACTAACCGTTTTAGTGCGAGGATTTGCCAGTTTGTTGGCGTTCGTTGGGCTGGGCACATCAGTCTTATGGAATAACGAAATCACTGAAGTGCGTGCCAAGTTTACTTAAAAAGATAAAACACACAATATAAAACCAAACATTGTACAGTCACAATAAAAATGTTCCAACACATTAAAATGAAGTGATTTAAATATAACTCAAGTGATTTTTGGAACAACATAAAAGATAAAACTAAAATATACAAATATTAAATCCAAAATGGAAATTAGTGCTTACATCAGTATATTAACAATTAAATACAAAACTAAATATATAATAAGTCACTGCACAGCAGCATATGATATTACTGTGAACTATAATAAAGATTGTTTTTACTTAATATTGATTAATATTAATTAATATTGAAATTTGTACCGGTATGCCGGTATTTCAATCAAAATGTACAAGTCTAGTCGAAATATTGACTACTATTCTCCGAAATGCACGTGGTGCGATTACCGGCCAGAATAGCGCGCTTATTCAGCATGTCGGCGTTTTTTTAACTTATCACAAATATATTTAAACACCACAAAATCACATACAAGCCACACAATAAACTAATCAACAAATTACAGACAAACAGCAACAAATACAATAACGGAATATATAAAGCCACATGTATTACATGCAATAAAATATACATCGGTAAAACAAATTGGAATGTGAACATTCGATACAAAGATCGCGCAAACTCTATAAAGAAACCACACATATATCAATCACATTCCGCCGACACACATACCCAACATAGCCACAACCGCAATACAATAGAAAATACACTTACAATATTAAAAAAAAAATAACAACAAATACTTAAACATCAAAGAAAACATACAAATATATAAACACAAAATAAATCACAACTTAATGAACAAATCAACTCCATACATGGCACTATACTAAACACCCAGATCCACTGAAGATGCCCTTGAGGCGAAACATGTATAACTCCAACAAGTTATTGTAATTCAATTACGTTTCATTTTTAATATATTATTATTACATAAAAATAAATTGAAACGTTAAACAACAACATAAAACTTAAATTAAAAATTACAAATAATAAATCCAAAATGGAAATATGTAGACACTTAGGGATCGCAAAGAGGCTGAGAGGCGCTGAGAGGCACCTGTAGTGGTATTCTGAGGACCTATCTACAGTAGATCCTCGATATTATTTTTGTACGGTTTCCATAGAAAATGATTAGAACCGTAGATGTAGTTTTCGGTGAAACTGCTTGTTATCGACAATCTAGAATTTGATTATTATGGGCGGCATGTTGGTGTTGTTGTGGTTGCGGTTTCATCGATGCCAATGTTAGATGGCATGTTAGATGACGGTTTTGTGTCCGGAGTACCTTTCTAGAGCGGGTGCGGCCATCTTGGGGCGCGTACTTCAACCGGACTCGCAGGTCAATTATGGAATTTTTGTATACCTCTTCGAATCCTACCGACTGCGCCAAAATTGATGCGTAGGTTGTGCTTAGTTACTGGAGATGCTCGGAAGAGGTCGAGAGATGCGTGTGGCGTCGAGCGATGCTGATGGTAAAGAGGCTGAGTCGCTCAGCATCCCTTGCTCCCTCAGCGCGGTCTGGTCGGCGTTGCTCGTGGCTCGTCGGCTTGAGATGCGGCCTCTTCCGCTGGGGTTGTAGGTCGCGGACTTCGCCGCAAGTGGGTGCCGGAGCCAAGGGCGATGTAAATTGCTATGTTATTTTTCGTGACCGGACTTTTGCCCCCAAGACGATCGCTCACACGACAACTGCTCACAGACAACTGCCCACAGTCATAACTGCGCACACGGACAGTTGCTCACAAGGCTTTTGCTCACATTGACAATTGCTCACAGGACTTTTGCTCACACGGACAATTACGCACATGTAGTGGCGGTAATTTTTCGGTGAAACTGCTTGTTATCGACAATCTAGAATTTGATTATTATGGGCGGCATGTTGGTGTTGTTGTGGTTGCGGGTGGCTGCGGTTTCATCGATGCCAATGTTAGATGTAGTATATGCTCACAGAATATGATGAATTTGAAAATCGTCTAATCAAAAGTGAGTTCGATTTATCATTATTTAACATTGATTGTTATGATTTAGGTATGTTAGAGAGGATAAAAAATACTTTGGTCAATTGATAATTAACCATTTACATTGATCATTTTTGTAATTGTATTATTTATAAATATCTTGATGCGTTTTACCTTCTTGGCTTACATTTTAAGCATATCTTTATCATACCTTGCAATCCTTTTCAACTTTATTTTCATAATACAGCAATAGTTCACGTAAACCAAGTAGGGCCGATAGGAGGTGTATTCATTATTCTTTTCAAACTTCTTTTCCATTAGTAAATACATGGAATAATTGCCGATCTTCTTGAAATTGTATGCGATATTGCTAATAAAATTATGTAATAATTTTTATAATAATAAAATTGTAATTTTGATATTTTCATCGTTAACGAAACAATTTTGTTAATTTGCCAACATAGCAAAATCAAGGGTTTATTTGAATTGATGCGTTATTTTTCCAAACACGTATTTACTTTTTCAATACCTTAATATTAAACAAAATTTAAATTAAAAAATTTTCACCGCAAATTTTCCCTTCCGCCTCCATTTCTTAAAATAAGTACTTCAACCTCCGGCATTATCGATCTTCGTGATTCTTCTGTGAGTTTAAGTCTGCCGTATCTGGTATAACATTGCAGACAGCTTGATAAAAGGATTATCTTTTCCCGCCTGTTAAAGACACTGCATTGTCACAATTCTCATATTCAGTCACGTCGCCTAAATCATTCCAAAAATTGTCAATACCTCCTTGGGTTGCAGTCTCATCTGGTAGCCAACTTTGTTCTAACAGAGGTATGTGTGAAATTATTTCAATCCTTTTGGCTTCTTTAGATAAATTGCCAACCACCAACGTACGAGTACTACTCAAAACAATCACGCACACATGTAGGTTCCCTACTGGTACTATGAAATACCTCGTGGTCGCGTCGCTGCTGTGTGGCCCTCGTTGTTGTCACAATGTGGCCCTCGTTATCATCCCCTAATGTCCCCGCCGCCGCTATATAATGCTAATGTCGCAACAATGGGTGATGATGGCGGTTGAAATAAAAATCGAACCAGTCGTTGTGCAGAGTATCATGAAATCTCTTCTGCGATAAAATACGAAAATAGGTAGCTTACCCCATACCACACCATCGTCATTCCACCATGCTGCTAACTCTTCTTCGCGAACTTCATCAACTCTATCCCATATTTCCGCCCAACGACTGTACGAGATTTCCTATAATTTTTTTTTAATAATTATTATAAAATTATAGTAAGTAAACACACATACCTTTATCAATAACGGTATCAAACTCAACGGTATTTCGCCTATGTAATTTTTATATGTTTCACAATTTGAAACTATTTTATTCGCTAACGCGGTTAATGAAAAGGTTTCTAACCGGAACATTTTTCAAGTGTGCACCATTTACGTTTTGTTGTAACACTGATTTGGGTTGCGGTTTCCTTTTAAAATGTAAGGTTTCTTTCTTTTTTTTTTCTCTTAACAAGCATGCACAATAATTCTGTGGGTTACGTTTCTAATCAATATCGCTTTTGGTTTCCTTTGGTTTCCAGTAATTTTTTTGTTTCTGACATTTTTGATTTTCTACATCAATTATTTTTTCTATTTTATATGTAGAAGTAAAAATCTCATTAATATCTTCACAACGCGCAACAAAGGCGCGTAAATTATTGACCGCTTTTCCGGCCTCACTGACTGGTGGATATTTGATCACTGGCATCTTCAATTTCATCATCCACTCCTTCGTTATTGTTTAAAACGGCTTCAATGATTTCTTGCTTAATCAATGTCCCTGCTGTAGCAACTCCGTCATCACATACAATCAAAAATTATTTTGGAATTGTATGACTGGAACTCAACCATATACTGATTCCATAAAACATTATCCTCATTAATTTCTTCATTATTGTTGGGATTATGGATATAGGTAGCGGTGTTTTATTTAATACTTAAGAAGTTTAATTTTGGAAGATTGCCGTTTATTCGAAATTGGAGTTTTCGGAAGTATGCTTTGCGATGTCAAGGATCAAAACGAACTAACTGCTTACAACTAGAGGTGCCACGAATAATCGGCTACTATTCGGTATTCGGCTACTATTCGGTACCTAATATACGGCCGAATACCGAATACCAAATCATGGAAAAAGACACATCATAATCAAGATATGTATTTATTATCAAATTACAATACTTTAATAAGTAAAATTAATCATCAGTAAGTTGTGATGGATAAAAACAAGCTTTTCAGACGGTAGCAAACGATTTCGCTTTTCGTCGTAAATGGTACCAGCTTCAGAAAATAACCTCACTATACACGCTACTCCGGGAGAAGAAAGATAAACTTTTGCAAATTTCGAGAGGTTTGGGTATTGTTTTTCATTTGCTGACCACCACTTGTAAGGATCAGCTTTCCGATCTAGGCGATTTGATTTCAAATAAAAATCCATCTCATTTGCCACAGTATTCTTCTCCACGTTCTCATCATTACTATTTCGCATATTATCTTTAGCGACTTCCTCAAAGCAGTTCCAGAAACTGTCGTGTATTTCAAATGTCTTATCACTTTCGTTCAAGTTTCTTTTCTTATGACATGGAGAAGAATCGTCATCAGTACTACTAGACTCATCATTACAACTTAGTTTCAGAGCTTCTAGAAGAATTTTTTGTCTTGCTCTTTCTGCTCGAACAAAATCTAGGAAACTTGTTTTGAAGCGTGGATCTAGAAACGTAGCGACCAGATATTTGTTGTTTTCATCAAAGTTAAATCGCTTTTCAAGCTCGGTTTGTAGTGAAGATCTCATTGTCACTAAATTTGGTACTCTCTGAGCTGTCTCTGCCTTTCCCAGATATTTTAATAAAGTAACTGCATGTGGAATCACTTCAGAGATGCAGGAGATAACTGAGCTGGTTATTTTTGTAATCTCTTCAAATGGTTTGAGAAGTTTTGATACATTGTTCCATTAGTTCCCATTGAGCATGTGTTAGATTATTTAAAGTGTCATTATCTGTTATGTACTAGGATATAGCTCGCTTTTGTTCTAATAATCGCTTCATTAAATAATATATAGAATTCCAGCGTGTGCTCACATCTTGTTTTAGTTGGTGGTTAGGCAAGTTAATTTCTTGTTGAATGGATTTAAGTTTCTGCTCTGCTAAGCCTGTATGGTTAAAATGGGTAACAATTCGTCTAGCAGCAGCTACCATCTGTAGTACTTCTGGTTGAGATTTAAGCGATTCCTCTATAGCTCGTTGCAATGAATGAATAAAGCACCTGCCTGAATCGTATCCTGCATCTCGCACACCTTTTATCATATTAGCCCTACTATCGTGAACAAGTAAATGGATCTTGTTTTTATGAATATTCCATCATTCAGTAATAGCATTGAGTTCTTTTGCAATATTGGTACCAGAATGTGAGCTGGGAAACGGTTTCATAGCTAAAACGCCATGTTCCAGATTGAACTCTTCAGATATCCAGTGCGCAGTGAAGCTCAAAAAGCTCTCGTTATTGTGCTGACATGTCCATATATCAGATGTCACTGATACTGCTGTTGCCTGCGAAATACTGACTTGTATTTTCGACCATATTTTGTTGTATATGTCAGGAACAACTTTCTCGGTCATGTAAGTGTGACCAGGTACTCTATAATGGGGCACAGCTGTTGCCATAAGCCTCTAAAATCCAACCCGTTCAACAAGTGATAATGGTTCGTTGTCTAAAGCACATTTCACCTATCAAGTAGTGGTATTTTATTGATTTCGGATCATTAATGTCCCATAGCAATTTCCTTTCTTTTAGGGTTAGCTGTTGATCTCTTGATCTGGACGTTCCAGGTACTGCAGGTATCTTGGAATTGGTGGAAGTAGAAGTACCGCCGTAAATTTATTCAAGTTTTACTTACTTGCCTTCTTTCCTTCTCCACCTCTTGAGATCTTGCTACTACACAGCAAACAATTAGCCAGTTCATTATTTTCACTACAAATCTCATAATATTCACATATGGCCGATTTTTATTAATTGGTGTCATTTTCTAATGAACAAACAATTGAAAAAGAACTTACAAACAAACTTTCGGCGGTTGAATATTCGGCGCTTCGGCCGACAGCATTGCCGAATATTCGGTATTCGGTATTCGGCCAAATCACTATTCGTGGCAACTCTACTTACAACTATATTACTCTGGTTGTCGTCTAAACATCTTGTAATATTTGGTTTTAAGCAGTCTATACTGCTCTTAAAATTATACCTAATTTTATGATTCTTAGCTCGAGTACTTTTTCTCTACTTCTTGGAAATAATAAAATAAATCGTTTTACAAGGTTGACAATGTGTTTACCAAATGTCACCCTCAAACTGCAAACTTTCACTTTCCAAAATAAACAAAAATATTAAATAACTTAATATGTTGAAAGAGAATGAATTTAGTGGACGAACTCAATATTTCAACAATTACACAGGTCAACACAAAATTTGCCTTTTCGTTTAAAGGTTTAATTTCGATAATTTAGGTCATAACTACACGAAAAAAAAATTATCTAAGTGCGGAGGAAGCAAATGTACTTAAAAAAGACATCCAGCAACCCACATGCCTTAAAATTTTTCAACATGTTTCAACTAATTTTTCGTAGTTTTAGCTTATATTTCCCTAAGAATCCAGATACTACTACTTTAAAACTGTTCCAACTTGCTTTTTGGGTGTGATTCAGCAATTTTGAAAATTTTTTCATCGGCGTAAATTTGCCTAATTTGTGGACCAACAAAATTCCAGCTTTAACTTTTTGTCAGATAACTTGGGGAAAAAAATTTTTCAAATAAGTAAAGTTTGGAGGTATTGTCAAACTACTGTTTAACGAATTGTTTCCATCAAATCTTTTCTCTCCTTGATAATAATCCCAATATGTAGAATAACTACGAGTAATTTCTACAATAACAAAATCAATGAATGACAAATTTTCCTGTTCCTCCAGTAAGTGCTTCTCTCCCTGGTGCTTTCCCGCTTTTTATTCGAATTTTTTCTACCATTTTCTTTTGTTATATACCTCTGAGCCTCGAGACCTATCCAACGAATGCAAAACCGTGAAAAAATCGGTTGGTGCGTTCTGGAGTTATAGCGACAGTGAAGGAAAAAGCCGTCTTATTTTTATATATAGTA
Source organism: Dalotia coriaria (assembly GCF_025399875.1). NCBI lineage: Eukaryota > Metazoa > Arthropoda > Insecta > Coleoptera > Staphylinidae > Dalotia > Dalotia coriaria. Next base: position 167,902 of record NW_027045473.1, read on the forward strand.
GATTTGAAAATGAGTATTATTACTACAGATATCACAAAAAGCAAACTTTTATCAAAATGAGGTATTCGCTGGTAGTTGTTGTGTATAATTACCCCAAAAATCATAAAATAAACTTTAGGACAAAAACAATAATTTTTTGTTGAGCCGTGTTATCATTGGTATTTTCGATAAGAAAACCATACGATTTGAAACATTTTCTCACGGTAAACATTTCGCCAAGCTTTATCCGCCATTCTCATTGCTTTTAAATCGTCGATTGAAGAAGTTGTGTTTATCTCCATATCAGAAATAACTTTCTTGCCGACTTCTTTGAGTGGTGGCAGGTAAGACGTTGTATTTGGTGGGAAAACTTGAATTTTAATTGCTTTCACCATGAGCTGTGCAATTGTCTACAAAACATTTAACCAAATCTTGATGGAAGATCATTTACGAGTTTTGTTACTAGTAGCGAGTCTGCTACTATTTCCCCGGCTGCCTTTAGATTTTGCATAATTATCTATTATATCAATTATTATGAACAATAACTAGATACCGTCTAATTCTCGCTGAATTTCAGCGAATGCAAAACCTGACCCAACAACGGGTGTGCAGCGGACGTATTTAATTGGGAATAGTGGCTATCCTTTGGAACCGTGGCTGTTCACACCGTTCCACAACCCACAGCACCCCAATGAAGTTAAATTCAAATCGTTACTAACGTCGGCGAGGAATGTTGTGGAACGGGTGAACAGGGTTCTGAAGGGACGGTTTCGGTGCCTACTGAGGCAGCGTACTTTACACTATAATCCCCGGAGGTCATCCAGCATTATATCCACGTGCTGCATATTGCATAATTTTGCAGAGCGGCGGAATATGGATGACGTGGACGTCATGCCTGACGCACCTGACCCAGCTGAACATACAACAATACAAGAAGACCAACATTTGTTGGATAAGGGTAAAGAAATTAGGAATAGGTATATTATAGAAAACTTTGAATAAATTAAATATTAAATATAAATTAAAATTGTTTTATATATAATTTATTTATTTTTTATAACGTTGGCCAGCTCTCGAATTGCCGCTGCAACTTCCAGCATGCCCTCTGTCTCCGCCTAGCCGACCTCTGTCTGCTCCTTGGTGGCCTCTGTCTGCGCCTTGGTTTTGTCAGTGGAGTTAGTGCAGGTGGCTATCACCTCCTGGGTTGATATGGCCATCGCTGACGTCCTCCGGGTACTTTCTTGGAGGGTATCGATGTGGCGCTGTGGGGTCGCTATTGTTGCATGTAAAAGCATGGAAGCCAAAAGAGTTGGGGTTTTTGGCTCCTCCTCCGCCTTTGCCACCGGATCTTCCAGAGGGACCCCCTCGTGGAAAGGGGCCCCCTCAATTCCGGCAACTGCGGTCTTGCCCCAGGCCACAATTCCCCGCTCCTCCTGGGCCGTCATTCTGATGGTAGTCGGTGGGCCGCCACCCGTAGTCTTCCGGTGTACTTCCATCCTGCGAAATTTATTTTTTGTGCAATACTTCCAATCACTGAAGCGTTTTTGTCCACTCCTCACTCGTGAGCACTGGCCCATCGCCGCAGCTATTTAATTTCTTGCTGAGGTCCACCCAGCATTGATTAATATAATTTGGCGGCATGGTGGGGTTAACGGTGCCACTCCTATACGCACAATCGCTCTCCATCATGGATAGATAAATATTGTATTGTGCGACCGAAGTATTTGTTGAACGTTTACGTTTACTGATAAATAGAGAATATAGTGTTTATAGAATATAGAATAAAGTTTTCTTGAACTTACAACATTTTAACTTGAGAATGAGAACTTTTCGCGAAAAAACTTCTGTGGAATTTGTGTAGTCAGGGTTGTGATTCAAGACTCACTAACCACTCTCCGTTTTTTTATTCCAACTACCATCACAAAAGGATAGATAAAAGTTGTAGGAGGAGGATAAACGGGCCACAAACCACGTGCATCGCAGATGTGAAATTTCTTTTTTTTTATTTTGCCGTTAAGATTTATTAGGAATTATTGTTTCAAGAAGTATGTTTAGCATTGAAATCGCCAAGTACTACAGAATTTTGGGTTAATGTCGGGTGGATCTCGGGCGGATCTGGAGTAATTATACTTTTCTACTGAAAATGCTAATGGAATTTTTGAGTATCCGATAATCTATCGAAGTGAATTTCTTTTGATGTAAATTGCTATAAGCTTTCATGAAATCAGGGTGTAATTACGATTTTATGATCATTTGCAGTAGCCGCATCTTGTCGTTATAATACGACTCGACTGATTCTAGGTGGGCCCTAGGATGCGGCGCTGAGCCTGCACCATATTACCAGCCGGCCAAACCGCGCGATTTCACTTGCCGGACCTCCGCCCATATGTGGATTGAGCCCATTCTTGGGTTACGTCCATCGCGTACCAATTGCAGCAAGTGTCGTCCACGAGGGCCCGGCATGGCTGTTCTCTCATTGCCTGTTTGCCCAAAGCCGACCACCTCTGAACAAGTGTTCAGCCATAATTCGGCGCGGATGACGGTTTTGTGTCCGGAGTACCTTTCTAGAGCGGGTGCGGCCATCTTGGGCGCGTACTTCTGCCGCCGCCGGACCGCGACTGCAATGCCATAATTTTTGTATACCTTTCGAATCCCACCGACTGCGCCAAAAATTGATGCGTAGGTTGTGCTTTAGAAGGTCCATTCCAATACGTGATTTTTTACATTTTGACCCCCTCCCCCCTGCAGATACGTCGAGGTTTAAGATTACCCCCACCCCCACCCCCCAACAATACGTGTATTTAATCCCAACAGCACATTGTAATTTTATGCTATTATAAGATAATATTATCTTTAAACATGATAACCATTACGATGAATTCATAAATTACACTATATTTAATATTTATTGTTTATTTATCATATATTGTCCTCGGACCACGGATTTGCATAGACTTTCTTCAACACAACAACTGGATATACAGGCATCTTGCAGGTCAGTTGTTGGCACTGTGTTTTGTTGAAAATCCACGTCGCTTTCATCGAGCCACCTGGTGTCATCATTACGTACACGCAGAGAATTTCTCTGATTCCGTCGTTCGATCGTCGCGAATGCGTGAAGGATGAACATTGCATCCCTACACTATTATTATTTTACACTGCTTGTGATATGAATTTACGTGTTCTTTTGACTTTCTTCTTTGTACAGAAGCAAAACCACACCATACGTCCCTTTCCAAAGTTGCTTAATGATCCTTTTGCAGATGCAGATTCCAAGAGACAGACGTTATGTAGCAAACGTCTCGCCATCATGCTCTTCAGGCTTTGGTATACAGGCCACTAGACGATCAGTAAAATTGCGGTAAGGAGGTATCATGAAGCGTTCCGGCAAATGGATCGAAGAGAACTCCGCACATGTCCACAGCAAGCGCGGTCATCACACTTCAACACCTGGTAATAATATTAAGATATCTTAATCATTGTCGTGGGCGAGATAAAAGAACAAAATGATAAAATAATATGTGAGATTTACTAATGTACCTGAAGCGCTGGGGCTCGGCTCTCGCACATGCTCGCTATACCATTGTGGGAGAAGTAGGTCTGGAACAAAGCTTTCAGCCTTGTCATCGGCTCGATACTCGCTACAACGTCAGCGGCCGTCGATAACCATTTTCTTCCATACTTGAGAGAACTTCCAGCCTTCTGAAAGTTCTTCGATCATGATCTTGTTCTTCCTTGTTCAACCAAATGATTTCCATAAGAATCATGCGGAAGTATAAGTCCAGATAATTCCCGGCTTAAAGGCGCCATTACTTTTCCTCTTCAACACGGTTGAACGCGCTTCTGCCAGGTACTTGTAAAAACAAAATATTGCATCCAAATTGGCGCGTTTGATGTAGTTGCCTGCGGCACAAGAAATAACCTTTGAATATCTCGGGTTTTCGTCGGGTCCTCCATCAGATGAAACCGTGAACAACGGGTTTCAGGCGACCTTCTTCATCTCGCGTATACTTCCTTGAAATTGTCGAGAGTCGCAGCTAAAGTCCACAGCATGAGTAAGCTGTGGAAGAGGTGAATGTTTGCCACTTCTAATCGCCAGCGTATGTTGGTTCTGGAGTATGTATCGTTTCACCGGCCCATATCATTTCCTTTCTTTTTATTATGCACCCAGTATATATACACATCTAGGGAATCAATTTGTGCCTTAAAGCAACGCACCCAATCATGATCAGGCAAATGAGACAATAATGATATTCGACATGCACGAGGGTAGTCATGTTTACTATGTGGTGTATTGTCAAAGTCCTATGGGTACTTCGCTGGTCTATACAGAAACACTCTTTGCTTAGGGACCGAGAACAGATGCCAGCGTTTCCAGTGATCTTATTGTGGCGACACAAAAATGCTGATCGACATGAGCCTTATGGTAATCCGCCCCAGGGCGACTCATATAATTTGACAGAGGCCAGGATCACACGCCTTTTACCCTCCAAGGTGGTATAATTCTTGGGAACTGAAGATACGTGCCACCGCTGGGAAATTTGGAATCCGTGCTCCTTTAGCTTCTCGCGGAAGCCGTGTTCGCGTGAACTGCGAACACTTAGAGCGTCGCTGTTCTTCCGCGATGCCCCAAACATAGCCAACCGACTATAGTTTTTAGTAGTTCCATTTTGCCGTTTCTTCCAGGGCGAACGGGGCAGAAACGCGCTTAAGGAGATTGGCTGGCAATCGGACTCTGATTGCAAGTAAGTTTAATCTTCGATTTCATCGATAATCTATGACTGGAGCATGCATATGTTTTTCCATCCGCGGTAATTTTTGCAGCATTTATCAATTTGTCGGCGCAGTCGCCACGGCTACACGCATGCCCCACTTTCACGGCGCCCGAGAATCCTGCTTACTGCAACAACTGTAATACATCTCCATTTGAAGAAGAGAAATCTGCCTCAACTTATCCTGTGCAGGGAGTAGCACGTACCGACTGGGTGGTATAGAGCTGCTAGTACTTGGTGTATCGAGTAAATTTTCGTTGCTACACTCCAGTTTTTACAGGTAGACTTGTTTTCGCTGGCATTCTGAATAATTAACAATTTAATAGTATGTATAAACAGACACATATTATGTGTTAAACTTACCTTTTAGAATTAGTACACAATAAAGAATATTGGACGATTTCTTTGTTTGGTTCTTCTGGCGTGGTAATCTAGTAGAAGATCATTCGCCCACTTGAAAATTCTTCTTCGTAGTACAATAAAGTTTTGCTTTGCACTAGCCCATATTCGCATTTTAAATCTCTTCTGAGCAATAAATACCAGGTTTTTTTCCTTTTTTATAATTCGCAAAAAGGTTCTTTTGCACAGATCACCAACTTAAACATTGTTTTAATGTGTTGTGGGTGATGTGTGTAAGGTAGTGACGAATGTATTGTCTGAGGTGTTTACAAAGATGTGAGACTACCAAGTTCAGTGAAGAAGTAGTCTACTTTGTCTCACCATAAACCCACCAGCAAGAAATTGGAAAATAGATGCAAACCAATAGCAAGCTAATAAAACTAATATATTAAGAATTTCAAATGTGCCAGCATGCAATGCAGAATGTTATTCCAGCACAGATGCAGTGAGAAGGAAGCTGCACCATTAACCCCGAAAGTAGTAGAAGAAGCAAAAGAGGTACAAAAGTACTTAAAGTAAAGATGTTGGGAAATAACTGGCGGCTACTTCTGCCAAGACCGCATGACCAGCCGGGTGGTCGGCGGCAGTTCCGCTGTCTGCTGTCTGGCGTAAGTGTTATTTACTACACGCCGCTTTTCTTGGGGAAATCGTGTGTTTAATGCGGCTTAAACATACGTGATATCTTACCCACCCTCCCCTGGTGATTTTTTCGTGATTTTTAACAACCCCTTCATGCCCTTCACGTGATTAATGGACAATCCCTTATACCGGAGATGCTCGGAAGAGGTTTGAGAGATGCGTGTGGCGTCGAGCGATGCTGATGGTAAAGAGGCTGAGTTACCAGCATCCCTGCTGAGCACCCCCAGCGCGGTCTGGTCGAAGCGCTGCTCGTGGCTCGTCGGTTTGAGATGCGGCCTCTTCCGCTGGGGGTTGTAGGTCGTGACTTCGCCGCAAGTGGGTGCCGTGGGATTTCGGGCGCTACGTGTTCGCTATTTTTCGTAACCGGACTTTTGCCAAGACGACGCCTTCACACGACAACTGCCTCACAGACAACCGCCCACAGCTTCCAGGCCACTGGACAGTTGCTCACAAGGCTTTTGCTCACATTGACAATTGCTCATTAGACTTGCCTACACACAATTACGCACATGTAGTGGTATATGGTAATTTTGAAAACTGCTTGTTATCGACAATCTAGAATTTGATTTTATTATGGGCGGTAATAAGTTATGCCGTATTGCGGTTGCGGGTGGCTGCAGTTTCATCGATGCCAATGTTGGGGATGTATTATGTCTATTATGAATATGATTTGGAAAACCGTCTAATCAAAGTGAGTTCGATTTATCATTATTTAACATTGATTTTGCGATTTAGGTATAGAGGGATAAAAATAATTTTAATAATTGATTACACAATACATTGTATAAATATACTAACCACTACTTTGATCATTTTTAAAATGTAATTGTAATATTTATAAATATCTTGATGCGTTTTACTCTTGGCTTACATTTTAACATTTTATCATATCTTTGCAATCCTTTCTTAACCCTATGACATTTCTTCTATATAATAAGTAATAGTTCACGTAAACCAATTAGGGGCCGATAGTATCTATTACTTTTCAAACTTCTTTCCATTAGTAAATCAAGCATTTGAAATAATTAAGACTTCTGAAATTGTATGATATTGTTAATAAAATTATGTAATAATTTTATAATAATAAAATTGTACCATATTTTAATTGTTGTCACTTGGCACTTTTGCCAAATATTAGCAAAAACAAGCGGGTTTATTTTAAATTTATGCGTTTAAAGCCTAATAAATTTTAATTTTAAATTAAAATTTAAAAAATTATAAAAAATTTTCTACCGTAATTTTTCCGCTCCATTTCTTGCAAACAAGACTTCAATTCCTCCAGAGACATTGATCTTTGTGTGATTCTTCTGTGAGAGTTAAGTCATGGTTATCTGGAATAACATTGCATACAGTTTGGATGTGATGATCTTTTTTCTCGCCGGTTAAAATAATAATAGCATTATCACAGTTCTCATATTCAACAATAGTGTTGTCGAATCTATTCCAAAATTGCTAATACTCTCCTTTGGGTTGCAGTCTCATCTGGAACAACTGTTCTAAATCGAGGTATGTGTGACATTATTTTCAATCCTTTTGGCTTCTTTAGATAATTGTTTTGTCCAACTAACGATTTATACTACCAAAAACAATCACTGCACACATGTAGGTTCCTACTCTGGTGGTATTAAGGAAATATGAATGGCACATGTTTACATAAGGTACTCATTTCATCCTCATTGATGCAGTATGACAACGATAATTGTCATCATCGTCGTCGTCGTCGTCGCTCACATCGTCGTCGTCAACCTCTCCCTGAAAATCGCCAAGCTGTGGCCCCGCCGTTAATGTCGTGACCAATGGGTGATGACATTTATGTGGTTGAAAATAAAAATCGAACCTAGTTTGGGCAGTTGCAGAGTATCATGAAGAAATCTCTTCTTCTGCGATAAAATTACGAAAGTAGTAGTCAGTTCCACAGCCCACACCATCGTAATTCCACCATGCCGCTAACTCTGCTTCGCGAACTTCTATCAAATCTATCCCATATTTCCGCCCAACGACAACGATTTCCTATAATTTTTTTATTAATTATTATAAAATTATAGTAAGTAAACACACATACCTTTCTTTTATCACAACGGTATCAAACTCCAAACGGTATTATTTCGCCTATGTAATTTTGATATGTTTCACCATTGATACTATTTATTTCGCTAACGCGAAACAACTCCATGACGTGCCCACGTTAAAGAGCGACGCAGTAAAATCTAAGTTTCATGCCCGCTTCTGTACCCCTTTGTACCCTTCAATCTTATCGTTTCACCCTCACGAGATATCACTGCTCAACCGCCCACTTTAAACCCGTACCCAGTCTAACCTAAGCAATGGTTGCAGTTCACAACTAATCACACCAATGGTTAGGTCCCCACGTTACACAACTAAAACAAAGAAAACAATTTAGTCATAAAATGGTACACATTATTATTATCCATCAAACTACAAACCGTTTCAAGGATCGAGAAAACCAACATGCGGCCAGCCACAATTCTCAGGTAACCTTTCCAATACTCCTACGTAGTATTATTCCAATTCATTCCGCCGCGACTTGTGCGTCCGGCATCTTTTTTAGCTCGATCGTACCTGTAATACGTACTCTCTTCGAACTTAACGACCTTTTGAATTACCACTATTATCTCATTATATCATTACCTACTATTTAAGCACCTTACTCTGGCTTCTAGCTTAGTTTGATTACGCCTCATTTGTAAGGAGCAGCAAATTCTTCCTTGCTTGAGAAACGCTACAGTTTTTATTTTTGCTTTCAGTTCTTGCCAAATCATGTGCCTTCTCGTACTTCTATTGATTTTTGCCTGATCTATTGCCACTTGTCGAATTAAGTTAAGATCTACGTCCAAGTAAGTATTCTACTCATCACAAGCAACGGTCTCGCTACTTCTCTCCTACTAGGGGATGTCTTTGTAGTTTTATTAATTGTGCAATTAATTGCTAATTGTATATTTCCTAACCTATTCTGCCATGACTGACCGTACTGGATTGCCGTTAATATTGCTTTAAACGCTCATCACTCTTCACCAGAAGTTAAAAGTGCGATGCTCCGGGTCGCAATAGGATGTAGGTTAATATTTTTGAATTCGCATACCAAAACCATTACTGGTAAAACATCTACCTTGGTCGGCTATTACCTTGTTATGCCAATCAAAACAGAGACAGCCTTATTAATGCGTCGATAGAGCGTGTGTGGCTATTGATATTTTTTGAGTGATGTAGAAAACAAATTTTGTGGAAAGAGTCTATTAATGCGAAAAACATATTCTTTAAATACCTAACTGCTCGTCGCTCACCACGTAATGTATTCCATGTGGGGTAAAAGTTTTTGAATAGGTGTAATTCTGCTCAATTTTACCTGAATGTAGTCTGGGTTGAGCTAACTGAGGTTATGTATCTACAAAACGCTTGAAAAGCTGTGCCATTCTCTGGAAACCAATAGTGTTCGTAAATTTTTCGGTTGCCCGATCCTACGGGAAAAGTATTCTGTGTTCACCCACGTAACGAACGAACGTAATGAAAGTCTATGACGCTTCACGCAAAGTTCGGGCCCTTGGCGTATTATGTGCGCTCATCTATAACTTCACCTAAAGTCAACCCCGCTGCACGATAGAATTTGACGTAAGTACTACACAGCGTTCAAAAGACACAATGGCCCAAATTAAATACGTCCGCTGTACACCCCAAAACCCAGAAAGTTTCGCAAAATTTAAATGGAGGTCATATGCTGATCGCAGCATCAAGGAACTGATCCTGGCATCCTTGTCGGTCAGCCGTTTATTACTCCGTTGGAATCCACAACGAAAGTATATCTCACCTTTAAACACGCAAGATATATATGATGTATGTCCACTTACCAGCATGTCACGATAGAATGCCCTGCCCTCCAACAGTTTAACGTCGAAATTGCTGACGCCGGTATATACCTCCGCACAATGGGTTCCAATCACCACGAATATTATATTTGTTATTAATTATATTGTAAGTTTTTCGATATCATTGATACTTTTTTAGTCAGCATGAGCCCACACTTTTTAATTTTTTTTGCTAAGAGCAACAATTCAACAGTTTTTCGCACGTCATTTTCTAATATATTCTTCCTGCTTCGGCAGCGCGTAAGTCAGGAATACTCCTTCCATTACACACAAGGATAAGAGTACCATCACTTTTTAGCACACCTACTAAATTCATGAGCCTGGATGCTGTGTGATTCTGCTATAACGCAGTTAAAACCAAAGGTTGTTTTGATGCTGTTCTCTTGGTCTCTATCTCTATTATTTTGTAGCAATAGTGTCGTTAGTACTATTTTTTCTAAAATGTCTCTGCATGATTTTTCCTTTTATATTTCAGTACAAACATAACTAGATGATATTTCACTGTACAATCTTTCCACCACGCTTTCTAAGTTGTACATAGCTGATAGCATCATCACCCAATAGATGTAGTCGCAAATATTCAAATAACGTACCACAACAATAAATTCTTTCCCCTATACTTTGAGTAAGTAAATACCTGTATTTTTGTGTAAATTAGAGTTCATTGCTATTGACATTGTATCATCTTAAAACATCAAATATAAGCACAATTTCTACATGGAAGTTTTCACATTTCTGAAATTCAGCCGAACAAAAGTCATTGTTTGATGTAAAAATCCCAACATCAACAAGTTCCATTCTTGGGTAAATTTGAGTAATTGCCTGATGAATCCTTTGTTCCATTACGGATGCTGGTCTTTTAATACTTGCGGTGCGCACAAAACTGATTTTATAATTCGAATAATAGATTATAATTATAATAACGATGAATACATGAATATATTCATATGGTGAACCGTCGGCGTAAACAAAGCGCTTCTTTCTGCTAGATTTTGAACATTATTTGCAAAAATCACGTATTTATTGACGCATAATTTTATATGTTGATAATATGTCGCCCTATGCACTTCTCGCGAACCTGCTGATTTTGTTGGGCGAAACCTGCGTAGCTTGTCTCCTGGTTCTGAAGATGGTTTAGCCGGTCTAACATCGCGTTCCAAGATATGACAGTGATATGGCATATGCGTATGCAGAAGAAAACTCTTGCTGATTTTAACCGTTTATTTACCGTGTGTTACGGTACAAGAGTCAAGAGCGAATGAATTTTTAACTGAAGTAAATGTAGATCTTGGGGACATTCCAACGTTGCAAGAAAATTCAAGATGCAGTTGCTGTCGGGTGAACTGGGGAGAACAAAGCATATAATTGCAGCTGTCCCCTGGCAGGTGTTTTACCAAATGCAATGATAACAATTCGCTGCGTTATCATCATTACAACGGACGTATCTACAAATGGCGCAATAAAACCATAATTACGCACCGGAATCAGTCAAATCCGCTCGCACAATCCAATGCGATAAAAGTATTTTATATTCGCCAATTCGGTCAAATTGGCCAGGAGATTAATGGCAAATGATACCCATTCCGAACCGTGCTTAGTTTCCGGTAATCAATGCACGTTATAATAAAAGGCCACTTTTTTACGAGAAGTGCAGGACGGCAAATGGGAATAACTTGTCTACCTATATTGGCATCCAAAAGTTTTTGACTTTCCCACGCATTGATTCTCTTTTCTTTGAAATGAGACGATAAGGGTGTCTTTGTAAATTGTTTTATCTATAAGCTTGATCGCAAGTGTGCCCGTGTTTACGCGCGTTAGTATTTTGTCGCAAAGTATTCAGAGAACCACTTATCACGCTTTCAAGGTTTGCTTTTGACAAGCTGAAATATGTGTGTCTACCTCTTCTGATTTGGTGCTGTGTTGTCTGGAAACACACGAGTGAATGTTTTCAAAACTCTTTTTAAGTTGAAATGAATTTTAGTTATTATTATATATATAAGCCGGTGTTATAGCGTTCGCCGCCTGGTACCAAAGTCCCATCCTCCCGTCCGTCCAGTCTCCAAGTTGTAGGTTCCTTTCTGACATCGCTTTGTTGATGCCCGATTCCCAAGTCGTCTTTATCTGCTGCGCTTCCTCTTTCTCAGCCGCCAGTGTAGGATTTGATAGGGCGTATGAAAGTTTCGGTATCCGTTTTATATGCCCGAACCTACATAGTTGTTTTCTTGTTGTATGTCCTCTATAAACGGTTTCTCTATCATCATTATATCATCTCTGATGGCCGTTGCGTATCTTATCCATTCTCGATATACGAGCTGGGATCTTCTTGTCCATTGGTGTTAAGCTTTTGCTTCTGCTCTTGTTGATTTGCCATGTTTCGCAGCCGTATAGAATAATGCTTTCAGTCATTATTTGTATAATCTGCTCTTTTGCTTTTGCTAATCGCCTTTGACCAGAGTATGCCGTTTAATGCGCCTATTGTTTGTTGTCCTTGTGATTCTGTTTTGAATTTCGTCCATTCGACCAGATATGTGATTTTTGACCCGAGGTATGTGTGTACTCCTCAAAAAGCTTTTTATCACCATACCGTTGCTTAGTTGGAGGTCTTTTCCCTTCTACTATCTATGACCATATATTGCGTTTTCTCCATGTTTACTGTTAGTCCTCACTCTTGGTATTGCTCTATAAGTTTGCGTGTCATGTATTCCATATCCTGCATCTTGAGACAGGACCACTTGATCGTCCGCGTATAAGTAGTGGGCTCGTCCAAAGTGGGATACCTGTTTTTGCATTTTTCCTCCATTCTTTTAGAGCTTCCTGCAAAATATATGGAAAAGTGTTGGAGATATTGCACACCCTCTGTCTTGTAGGCCTTTGTTGCTGGGAAAGCATCTGATATTGCCGCGTAAATACTTCACGCAGGCTGTTGTGCTGTGTATAGTTGTTTAACGGCGTTTATTAAAGTGGTATTGATTGGAGTACTTATAACACGTACCACAGTCTATCTATTGGGACATGGTCATAGGCTTTCGCTAGTTTAATGGTAAATGTTAGATGGAGTTTCCTGTGTGTAGCCGCGATCTTTTCGGCGATTTGCGTTATGCAGAACATGTTGTCCACACAGCTTCTTCCAGCTCTGAAACCTGCTTGCTCTTCGTTTTGAATAGGAGCATATTCGCTCTCGATTAGTGTTTTAAGTAATTTTCATCGCGCTACGTCTGCTTTATTGTGCTTAGTTTCTAGATGCACCTGTAGTTATTGCAGTTCGCTTTTGACCCTTTTTTATGGATTGGTGTGATCCAACCTGTTTTCCATTGGTCTGGTATCTCCTGTCCATTCATAATTATAAAGTGTTATATTTTTAGTTATTAGCAGTAAAATCTTGATTCAAAATCTCACGACCCAGCAATACGCTAACCAAAATGCTAAATCAGGCAAGACGTGAAACAAGATCTGCAAAGTGATTTTTGTACCCCCTAACTTGACATAATATTTGCTCTAACGAATTTACTTTATTCGTACCCAATTCCCATCGTCACAGAATTATAAGATTTCTTCTCGTGGTGGAATTTCGTGCAATACCTCTTCTTTACTAATTCCTCCATTCTCACCATAGAATCCAAAATGAAAGTGTGGCGACTCACCGTTATGTTTAAGTACTCAGAATCAACTGCACAAGCGTTGACTGTCTCTTGACAGAGCCCTCATTCTCGCTGCAGCGGTTGGCGAAGTTAAGTCCGGTCTCACCATTACTTGAAACATCTCCCGCTGTTTGATGCCCTGATGTGGATGGCTAAATGCGAGAATTTCTGGTTCTGGTTTGTCGCGAGGCAGTCAGCCTGTCGATACCGCCCAAGTCGTTCACCGCCGGTCAGTGTGTCTTCATCTTCCCAGCCAAAGCTACCGTCGACTGCGCCTGCCCAAAGTTAGCGCCGTAACCTCTTGTACTAAGCGTCTCCGTCTACTTCTGTTGGTGAAATTCACAAACGCTGTACTCTATTATCGAATTAAGCAATATGCGTTAATATATCGTAGTGGCGATTTGCTCAACAGTCGCATCTTTCAGTTCCAGGCCATCATGAATTGAAAAGTCGCCCGCGTATGTACTCAAATTTTCAATACCTCGTGGCCTTCCATTCTGTAGATTTATTAGGGACGCAGTCATCGTCTCTGACTGAATAAATCGTGCGGCAAACTGTGATATAAAATCTTCCCAAGAAATATCCGGGTAGGTGATCTGCGACAACCAGGATGATGCAGCACCCTTAAGTGCTCTGCTTAACGTCATAATTAGTTTGGCACCCATCAGATTCTTGTCACCAATGCATAACTCTGCCATGGAACACCAAGCACGCGCGTCAGCATCACGATCATCCGGATTAAATTCCGACAAATTAAATTGTTCGGTCACCTGGGGTTTTATCAACGCTTCAATAAGATAACGCATATTATTATTTTGCACTTGTAATAACTGACTCCACTTTTCTTTATCATTGTCACTTTCTCTATCGCACTTTTCACTAGATCGCAGATTAGATCCAGATCCCACTTCTGATGTCGGATAAACCTCCTTCTCAACTTCATCAACAACACTCTCACAACACAATTCAAATTACGCGCAATTTTTCCAATAAATTTTAATTTTAAATAATAGTAGTTGCACTACTGCAGGCGACTTGGTTTTTCTACCGCACCTTTTCCGCCTCCATTTCTTGCAAACAAGACTTCAACTCCTCCAGGGACATTGATCTTTGTGTGATTCTTCTGTGAGTTAAGTCCGCCATGGTATAACATTGCAGACAGCTTGATAAAAGGCTGATCTTTTTTCCTCGCCTGTTAAAGGCACTGCATTGTCATAATTCTTATATTCAACAATAGCGTTGTTGAATCTATTTTAAAATTATCAATACTGTCCTTGGGATGCAGTCTCATCTCGTACAATTTCGAACTAACTGAAGATTGTGTGACATTGTTCTTTACCCTTTTGGCTTCTTTTTATTTTTTAATGACATTTACTGGGTCTTTAATGTTAAGAACTTTTTTTATAATATTTATCATCTAAGTGGATAGTTATGATTTCTCTCACTGCTTGCTTTCTCCTAATAATTGCGTCTTAATCTAAATTATTAGAAGCCGTTACGGTTGAATCCATTACATCTAACAAATCCTTTGTGGTTAATTCCGATCTAAGTATATCCATCCAAATGTTGATGTCAGCATCAGGATTGAGATTATAATATATTTGAACTTGGTAATTAGTTTTTTTTATATAGTTTGACTCTATGGTAGTTTCCAAAGATGTTATGGAATTATTAAGAGCTGTGGTAACTTCTATATTAAGATCTTGTGAACTGGATTGAGTATTCACTCCAGTTCCTGTTGGTAATGAAACATCGTCTATGAAAGTAGTCGAGTTAAGTAAATTATCTCGAACACTTTGTATTTGTAGTCGTTCTACAGCTAGAAATTTTTCAGGAGTCTTCTGAATATGATTCATCAAAATTTTCATTGTCTCAAAACATTTGTTTTGAAGCTCAATGTTTTCACGTTGTTTACTCATGAACTGTTGTAAATCATGAGTAACTTGTGAAATTTGTTGCTGTTGGTCAGTCTGTTCACCGTTTCGATTACGAGTGTTGCCACTCGATTGAGCTTCCGTAGGAGTCGCTAGCCTCGGTGTAGTTGAAGACTGACTGATTGGTGTACTTATCGACATTGGAGTAGTTTTCAATTGAGCCGTTGGTGTATTCATCAGACTACCAACAATTTCGGACTGACTTGTTATTAGGGGCGACATTGTTGGGCTTTGAGATACTCCAGGCCCTTTATTAATTAGAACTATTTTCGTTTAGATTTTACTTTATGATTAACTAATAATAGTAACTTCTAAAACTTTGAAACTTCTAGCAAACATCTATAACATCTACACGTCTATATTTTTGAGTATTTGGTTATTTTCATCGTTCACTCATTGTGTCTTTGCTCAGGTCTTCTAAATATTTGTGAACTTCTAATTATGAGCAATCTGAAACATACCAAACATATCACAGAAACTGATATATTTCACAACTGCACTGCAAGTTGCAAATGAGATCAGTTGCAACCCCCGCATGCAACAACATTCCACACGTGCTCTTTCTTACCCCGTGACACACGGCACAGCTCGTTAAAACGTTTGGGGATGGCCGTACGTTCACGTGTACCACACAAGTTGCACCCCAGAGTAAGCACCGTTTTCATTGAAACAAGGCTTAGTACTGTACTACACTAGACTTTACCCTGAGACAATAATTAAATTAGTTAATATTCATTAGTTTGTACCCTCTAAAAACTATGTAATAACATAATTTAATTTTGAGAGATAGTTTATAAATATTTATTTAAAGTTTAAACGTCTAAAATTTCTTTCTCATCGTAAAATAATTGTAATCTGAAAATGTAATTATTATCGACTTTTCAGAATCTATATCGTAAACAAGTCAACTACCTCAAGCACTACTCTATTTGTTGCTTGAGAGCAATATTATTTTTCATCTAAACATGTACATGTTTACATGTAGGGTTGGCGACTGTAAGTTGCTAATATCCCCAAACGAATTGTCTAAATTCCCCACGTTTGGGGAATGAACAATTCTCCACAGAAAGAAAACAACCAACAATGTAGGTAGTTCAGTTGCAGTGAGATTGCACTGACGTATGTCAAATGTCACTAGTATCACATGGGATTATGTATTTTGTGCGTTATTGTACTTAAATTGGCTTGCAACAGAAAATTTCTCGCCCTAGCTTAGCGTTGGCGCACAATGGTGTAAGGTCGGAAGTCGTTATTGCCGATTTAATTTAGATTTTATTTTATAATTAGCAATTTTATGGTAGCATTTGAAGATTTTTGATCGACGACCACTAGCATTATCGTGATAACTCTTGAGAATTGTTTAAGACAGTCAATGTTTTGTTTAAAACCTCCTATTCGTTTATTTAAGGTGTCGTATTTTCTTTCAAAACCGATTTCACAGCACATCGATTTGATTCAAGTTTTGCATCGATATTTGAAATCTACACGCTCCCCACTATTCGTCGAAATGTGCACGGTTCAGTTCTAGTCTGACTAACAGTTTTGGCGCGCGGTTTTGTCAGTTTGTTGTCGTTCATTGCGTTGAATACATCATCCTTCTGTAAAGTAATACAGTAATAACTCAAGAGCGTGCCAAGTTTACTTAACCCGTCAGCACTCTTGTGAACTTTCGGGTAATCATTAGTCTCGTGATGAGAGATTAGCTCACGCTCAATGCGCATTCGTTCAATATCTCGCGCGCTTGATTTACTTTTGAAATGTAGGAATCATAACCTCCGCATTATAGTTTAATAGCTTGTTAATTACGTAATATTAATATTTTTAAATTAATATGATGTAAGAAATAAATAATTTTGATTATCTGAAAATATACAATTATCTAAAAGTTAAATAATTAAAATTATTCTTACTAATTTTTCGAATTATTTATTGTAATTAAGTTAATGGTAGTTAAAATTTATAGATTTTAAATCTTAACATTAAATTTCCATAGATTCCATAGATTTTATCGAACTTAGATTAGTTAAACTCTAATGACTTTATTTTTTATTAGATTGTAATTACAATCTATCACATCGAATAATAAGCTTAATTTAATGATTAATCATTATCACAACTCATAGTGTCAATTACAGATAAGAATACTTATATAATTAAAATGTTAAATAATAACAATAGTAATAAATTTCTTTTAGTAAAATTAGTTAATAGAATCAGTTAATTTCTGTTGACAGTCCATGCAGTAAAATGCAGTAAGCTCATTACATATGAATGATGAACAGTTACAACATTGTTTTTTAGTTTTGCGATTCTTTCGCCGTGGACAAAACGCACAAAACAGTATCAGATTTTAATTTAGTAATTTTTAAAATCGTGTGACGAAGCTCTATAGTTAATCTTGGCTCTTTAAGCCGATCAAGGAGATGGGGTTGAATTAAATCTAATGCCAGCTTTTTTAAAAATTCGCGACGAGTCATACTGGATATTATTATTTTTATCAGCTTATATTATATTAATACCGGATATGTTCACATTGAGCCGTTGAATAGTTGCCTTTTAGTTCATCAACAGTATCAACTCCTCCTTTATATATATATATATATATGTATTCTGCCCATTCGTAAGTATTGCATCTACCTTGTTGGTGATTTACAGATCCTTATTCGGCGGATCAACCGTATCTCTATATTTGCTTTATAATTTCCTTTCCATTTTCTTCTGTTTCTTGCTTTTATTTTTCCAGTACTCTAGCATTCCTTAAGTGTTTGAGGATCGTCTTCGACTTGCTGGTACTAGTTTTCTTGAGGTCTTCTCTTCCTAAGTTGACGTTGGTTGCCAATCTCCAAAGTTATTTGCCTTTTGTATTGTAAGTTCGATCCATTCTCGCGATATGGCCGGCCCATCTTTAGTCTCTTCTGCCTCTTTGATTATTCTTATGATGTTTTCCCTTCCATTACATCTTCCAATTCCTGGTTGGTTTTTTCTTCTTATTGTGCCATCATCCATTTTGTTCGGTCCTGTAATTTTTCTTACTATTACTGTTCTGCAATTTATTTTGTTTCGATTCACTTTGTTAACGTGGAAAGTGTTTCTGCTGCATACATCAGAATTGGTCTTATAATGGTTTTATATATCCCTCAGTTTTGTTTTTTTCTTCTCAGCGTCTTGTTTGTTAGTGACTTCTACTGACATAGTAGGCTCTATGTGCAGCTTGAATTTTCTCCCCTATTTCAATGGTGTTTGTAACCTTTCTTGTTGATGGTGACTCCTAGGTATTTAAAATGTTTTTACGCACCTCGTACATATGGTTTCCTATCTTAATTGAACTTGTTTCCTCGTCTCCTGTGATCATTACCTTTGTCTTCTCCGTATTTATGTATAGTCCAATTTTTTCTTCCATCTTCCATACTCCCCATTGTTTCTTCCTTCCAAGCAGGTACTTTTGTTTCACATCACTGTAATGTCATCAGCATATGCAATTATTTGTAGTGGCTTCACTTTCCTGACATTCAAGTTCTTTTTCCATTTCCTCTTCATATTTGGCTCGTACCTCCTCTTGTTTCAGTTTGTCTATACTCCATCTACCTTTTCTTACTTTGCTTCTTGTTTTGGTTTGTTTTCTTTATACTTACTTTCGCCACCACCATGAAGTGGTCTGTTTCCACATTTGCCGCCCTCTCTGTATATACATCTTCTATTAGGCTTTGTCTATCTTCTCTTATTAAAATGGGATCGATTTGAGTACTATATCTTCCTCCTGGGGCGTTCCATGTTACTTTATCTTCATGCTTATGGTTGAATTTTGTGCTGACGATAATTAATCCATTGCTTGCTGCAAAGTTACAAAGTCTTGTTCCATTATCGTTGGTTTTCTCGTGGATTGTAAATTTTCCTGCAACCTTACGGTTGCACTCCTCTTTACCTACTTGCGCATTGTAGTCCCCTGCTATTATTATTGTGTCTCGGTTGTTGATTAATAAATAATTAATCCTATTATCACATAAATAGGTTTAGCGTCAACTGGGAGAATAAGTTTAAAAGTAACGAAATATACCGAGTACCACCGAACGGCTATACACTGACGAAGGCGCACGAACTGACCCGACCGTTACCGAAAGTACATTTTTTATTGTTACATCTGTATTCTCGTGATGAGATAAATGCTCACGATTTCTGGAGCGCAAGAGGAAAACATTTTATGATTAATTATGTATAATACTAAAAAATTTAAAAAGGTCATATTTCTAAAGTAGATGAACTTACTGGAAGGTAGAAAAAATTTCATTTACCCTTTCCATCTGAAAAAAAAAGTTATCACCGTTTAATTGAGCGTGAGCAAAATGCTCATAACAAGAGTTCTGACGGGTTAATAAAATAAAACACACAATATAAAACACCACACTGTACAGTCAGCAAAAAATGTGCCAACACCATGAAATGAATTCATTTATTTAAAAACTCAAGTGATTTGTGGAACAACATAATAGATAAAACAAAAGAATACAAATCATAATCATAATCATAAAGAATATTAGATCCAAAAATGGAAATAAGTGCCTTCATAAATATATTAAAAATTAGATACAAAACTAAATATAAAATAAGTCACTGCACAGCAGCTTATGATATTACTGGGAACTATAATAAAGATTGTTTTTACTTAATTATTGAAACTTGTACCGGTGTGCCGGTATTTCATTCAAAATGAACAAGTTTAGCCAAAACTTTGACTCTACACGCTACCTTCTATTCTCCGAAATGCGCGCGGTGCTATTACCAGCCAGAATAGCGCGATCAGCTTGTTTTTCAGCTTGGTTACGTCAGTGCCTTACAGGAATAATGAAAGAAATGAAGTGTAACCAAAGGTTGCTCAACATTACAAGCTAAAAAAAAAACATAATATAAATTAAAACTTTATCACACGTCTATCAATCACATTACGCATATCACATACTCCAACACAGCTACAAACAATAGAAAATACACTTACAATACTAAAAACATTTAACAACAAAGACTTAAACATCAAAGAAAACATACAACACAAAATATTAAACAACTTATTAAATTATCAAATCAACCCCATACATGACACTATACTAGTTCACCTAGTTCCACATAAAAATTAAATCACAAGTTAGTTGAGAAAGATGTCCTCGAGGCGAAACATGTATAACTCCAACCAAATTATTGTAATTTAATAACGTTTCATTTTCTAATAAATTATTATCACATATAAAAATAAATTAAAACGTTAAACAACAAAAATAAAACTTAAATTAAAAATTACATATATTAAATCCAAAAATGAAAATAAGTGTCCACTTTGTTTCGTACGAATTGCTAAAAGGCTGAGAGGCGTTTCGTTCGTCGAAGTAACGGCTCGACCATAAGTGGTATTCTGAGCGCTCATCTCATTGCCCGAAGGGGCCGTTCTTTAATTACGTGATCTGAGTAAAGTAGTATATACCTGTCAGCACACCTACTGGTTTGACAAATACGGGTTGTAAACAAAAATTTAATTTTATTTTCGGAAAATAGTTATAATTTAATTACAGTTTTACTTAGATTACCTGCATATTTTGATTTAAACTCAACATAATTAATTATTTATAAGTTATTTTGATTAATATAATATAATATGGTCACTGGTGCCCTAATAGGTTGAAAACGAAAAAAACACTAAATAGTGACGTTAGTAAGAGGGAAATGTTTTAGTTTAAAGGAATTTGATTTAAGGTTTTCTGGTTGTTTCGGTAACGATTTTGAAGCGGGTGATTTAATATATTTTCTGTCAAATTAGAGGCTAAGATATAATGTTTGTAGAAATTAGTATTGAGTATTTTTATGACTTTCGCTATGGGGAGACAGCCAGTTCGAGTGTGTATTAATGATGTTCGTGTCCTGGAATTTCGAGAGATTTTTAAGATGTTTCTTAGAATCGAGTTTTGGAATAGTTGAAATTTGTTTTGATTTGCATGTGCTGCTAGCGAGGTGACTTGACATCCATATGTTAGAATTGGGAGGACGTATGTTTTAAATATTTGTTAATGTGTTCGGTTCGGATGCTCGATGTGACCTGACAAATACTGCATTTTTTTTTTATTAGAGGTGTGTAAAAACTGCTTAACAGACGGCTGGTCGGATCGAGTGACCAGCGTGTGGGGTTTAGGCCTCGCAGGCGACGTACCCGACCCACTAAAAAACACACCTCGGAGAGTTTGCCCAGATGGGCTTGAACCCAAAACCAGAAACCTAAATGCTCCTAAGGTGTTGCTACCCAGAGGAAGCGTCTTAGAAGCAATTTCTCAAACAGTATGGAATGATGGGTGCTGTGCGCAAAGGAGCACACAGCGTGGGTAGAAGAGTACAGAAAATAGACAGAAAATATAGATGGGCGAATCACTTATGTCGTAGGATTTGTGCGATGGTGGGGTTCGGGTGGTGCAGCAACGTGTTTGCAGGTTCTCCGACAGGCGAACCGCAAATCTAAAAAGATCAGGCAACCCGGTCTCGTAGAGAACCTGCGTGTTGCGTATGCGCCAGAGAAAGCCTCCGGCGACCGGTCTCCGACGCGTAGCGGGGGCAGTTGGGGTGCCCACCGGCGGAATTTACGGGCTATGCGTAACGCTGCTCTGGGGTTTTCTTCCGCCTCGACACAGAACGCCTCATTGCGTTCGCCCAGTAGCTCAAAAATCCGGCGAACACGCTGTTTGCCCGTCTTCGGGTCGACCTAATTGGTAGATTTACTTTTTAGGTAAATCTTTGCCTTAGAGGGGACGGAAGTCGTCGACGTGGTGGACGTGTCGGTGAGGGCGGCATCCGTGTCGCCGTCCGTGCTGGCAGCCGTCGAAGACGCTGTCTTGGTCCCTCTCCGTCTCTCCGCCGTGGGCGTGGCCTCGGCTCAGAGTTGATGCTGTGTACTTTTTCTGTAACGCGCTCTCTCACTCGTCGCTGGCGCTGGAGCTCGGTAGGACGTCCGTCTGTTTGGCGGAGTCCAGAGCTCGAATCGATGAACACATGCATAGGACCTATGCCATAGGTAGTAAAAAAAAACAAATAAATTACGATCCTGCCAGGATACGAACCTGGAATCTTCTGCATTGATCCGCCATGGCTTATATCCAACTGTTCTAACAAAAAGACACGAGAAGAATTGACAGCTCCATCTAACGGTGGAGACTGCAGATAGCTCAAGCAAGGATAATATTGAAAATACAATGTTTTTTTATGGTATTTTTTTTTATTAACAATTTAATAATGTAGCGTGATCTACATTTATTTCATCGTCTGAGCTTTGTGGTTGATCCGTCAAGGATGTTCAGTCTACTACATTTTCGTACTACCATTGTATTTCAATACATTTGTTTAGTCTGAACTGACAGAGTAACTTATATGAGTCTAGGTACAGATTATAACTCAAGGCTCTTTTGACATATTTATTGGTATACTGGTAATAATTGCCGGGACCGTCTAGACGACGTATCGCCTATTCACCAATAACTAACAGGCAACTGAGAATAGATGGTGGCATTCAGATATAAAGGGACACCCCGAGAGTAGTTCCTCAGTTACGTCAATTAAGTTCTTCGAGTTCATTTGATGTAGAAGCTTGTACTTTATTAATGACGCGCATTACCACAAATTGAGTGACCCCGGCGTGATCCAAAACCGACGTGATTCAAAACCGACGTGATTATGAGGGCCTGCTTTGTGTGGCCGTGTGTCCAAAAGCAACTAGCTCAAAGCAAGATGTCTCTAAGAAACAGCACCAGCGCAAACATGTAACGATACTCCAGCCCACTCATCAGCGGTAAGCATCCCGCACTCCGGCATTCAGCAGTCCAAGACTTAGGGTATGGTTTTGCCCAAATTGGAAATGCTGTTTTGTATAAACAGGTGCAACGACGAAGAGCGTTTACATCCACGTGGTGGTGGCGCTCGGCCCCAAACGCTTAGAGAGATGAGATATGATCATCAATCGACCGGCAACATCACCGTACACCAACTCTCAAAATGGGCTCAAAACGCATTGGCGCTTCACAACAAAAAGAAACGATGCAACTTCTCGAGCGCGAAGAACTTGGGGATCGAAAACCTTCGCAGTTTGTTCGCCACTTCACGCCACCTAGATCAACGAAGCCTCGGGCGTTCAATCCTTCGTTCCTCCTACTCGCAGCTATGCCGGCAAATCTGCAATCGTCGCTGGCACCTTTTGAATCGCTCCTGGAAGACCTTCTCGGGTACCGGCTTCTCTCATGATGCTTTCTCGCGAGCCTACCACGACTTACGTAGTTGCCGCTACAACCTCATTGGGAAAATGATCCGGATGATGCGTATGGAAAATTCATTATCCATGCTGCAAAAAAGAAGTTCACAAACCTTACCCAGCAAATACGAGAACTCACACCGCCTCATCACGGCAGAGCAGATTCCGCAATAGATCGAACAGCCAACCCAGATCAATCCAAGAGGAACCGGGTGTGCTGTGGTATCATCGAAGTTTGGGAACAAATCTACAAGATGCACAGCACCTTACACTTTTCGCCCAGAGGAAACGGCTTGCAGACAGTCGTTAGATCAGGCGAACAGCGACCACAGCCCACAATTTTCTCCCTGCACCCATATTCCTGCTAGATCACGTAACTCAGGTAAGAATTTTGGTAGTACGGGCGCGGATATTGTATACCGAAGATTCGTAGATGGACCTCGAGGCGGGGAGACCGACTGCGACTTGTCTGCCTAACGGTACGTGCATCAAAGGCGTTCGGCACAAAAACAATGGCGGTGAATTTCCGGACTTCTCGCGAGTTTTGTTGGTGTTTTATTGTTGAACTTATCGCCTATCTATCTTAGGCATGGAACTTTTTTGGAACATTTTAATCTAATCTTGGACATCAAACAAAAGTGCGTGAAAAGACTCATCTGAAACAAAATGGCCCAGTAGTCAAACGGTCGCGTAGCTCGAGTGCGATACAACATCGAGGATTCAAATTAGTGACTTCGAGTGGAAAATACACCCGTATGCACCGTTTAATGAAATTCCACAGTTGATGCATTTAGTGGTAGCCAGTACGAGGTAAACACAATACCCGTCACTGCATAAAAATCCTTGGGACCTCCGAGTGGCGCACCAAACCTCGACGGCACCGGGACCGGAGATTAGCCGCCGCCAGGGCAGAATTCGACGTCGCCGTAGGCTCGGCATCGCACGACCATCCAGCAGCAGTTGGGCAGCTCCACTTCATCAAATTGCACCCAAACCCGACAATTCATGGAGGCCGTGTGGTGACTATCGTGGTCTCAACGCACCGGAACGGACCTTTATCCCGTACGGCATCTGCGGGATTATTCGCACGCGCGCGCGGGAAAATCTGTTTTTTCTACGATAGATTTAGTACGTGCGTTTAATCAAATCCAGTTGCTGAGGAAGACATTCCAAAGGAACAGCATAATTACTCCTTTTGGTTTGTACGAATTTACCTTGCGCGAAGCATTTGGGTTACGTAACGCTGCGCGCAAAACATTTCCAGCGATTCATGGACGAAGTACTCCGGTTGGATTTTTGCTTTGTCTACATTGATGATATTCTTGTCGCATCAAATGAAGAACAACATCTGACGCACCTCGAGACACTTTTTCAAAGCGTTTATCAGTTTGTAATTGTCAACGCGCAAAGTGCCGGGTCGGAAAAGCTGAAGTGGTATTTCTCAGGTACCAGGTCACCAAGAATGGGACAATGCCTTTGCAGAAAATTCGCGGCCATAACCAAATTCACCCAACCTACCAACACGCAAAAGGTTTGACGCTTCTGGGTATGGCCAAATTTTTATCATGATTCCAGCGAAGAATGCCGCGGCTGACCAAACCCTAATGAATGATCTGCGCCGAGGGAAACATCCAGGGAAATACGCAATAGGGAATGCGGACGCCTCAACAATTTTCCGCCTTCGACACATGCAAAGGGGAAAACTCACCAGAAGTGCAACTTTTACTTCAATTACTATGCAGTTCAACCCCAGTATCTCTGACTTTTGATGCTTCGATATTTGCAGTTGGCGCGATACTGCAACAACACGTTGATGGAGAATGGCAACCATTGGCATTCTTCTCCAAAACAAATTAAGCAAAGCGGAACAAAAGTACAGTGCATTTGATAAAAGAATTACTGTCCATTTATCGAGCCTATCAAACACACTTCAGACATATGGTAGAAGGTCGCGACTTTGCCGTTATAACGGATCATAAACCGTTGATCTAATACGCAATGAAAAGCGGTCGGATACCTGTTCACCACGGCAATTCCGTCATCCTGGATTTTATAGAAAGCCAGTACACCGCCAATATTCAACGCATTGCTGGAGCCGACAATACCGTGGCTGATGCCTCTCGCCATCCGAAAAGCGTCGCCATGGACTTTGCGACGTAGCCAGTGATCAAGGACGACGTCGAACTCAAGGTTTTACTTCAGCACGGCACAGGGGTTGAAACTCGAATACATTCCGATGTTGGGCAGCAGGCAAGGTCATGTGTGATATGTTATCAGAACCGAGGGCCATACTTGACGATGAAGCATCGGAAGCGAGCATTCCAGTCGCGCACACAATATTGCTGCACATACCGGAGCAAAACACCTCAAATTGGTTTCTCAAAAAATACGCGATGTGGCCATCCAGTAGAAACGTGACTGTGCAACATGGACAAAAGAGGGTGCTTAGAGTGCTGACGACAAGCTGTGGTATGCCATATCTCAGTGGGCCACTTTATCGCTCCATCCAGCTAGGTTTGAACGTACGTATATAGATTTGGTGTAATGCCATGTTCCATTGGCTACCGATACCTCGCATTGGTATTGGATCTGTTTTTGCCCGTTGGCTTCGAGGCTATTCCTCACCGCGCGATCCACGGGAAGCGAGCATTTGCGATAGGGCCTCTCTACACTTCAGGATGGATTATCCGGGTTTGGGGGTGCCGCTAAGAATAACCACCGATCAAGGAGAGACAGTTCGAGTCTCAACTGTTCCGACAGTTAAGTCGGCTGGGAACCGAACACCTGCGAACCACTGCGTATCACCCTCAAGCAAACGGCATGGTCGAAGAATGCCACTCAACTGAAGATTGCCATCGGTCGCCATAAGCAGCGACGTGGACAAAAGTCAACTTCCAACCGTGCTGCTGGGACTTCCGCGGCGCATGGAAGAAGTCTAATGTCAACCTAGCGCAGAATTGGTGTAATGGACGAAACTCTTCGACGCTGCAAGTGAATTTGCTATGCCAGTCCAGGGGATACAACTGGCAAGCAGGAATTTATTTAAAGCTTTTACGGGATCACACTTGAAAGCCCGGTCTACGCGTCAACAAACCCGAAACACCATGGAAGCGCAATTTTGTTTGTCTGCAGGACCTGGATACCTGTACCCGTAGCTAAACTGCAGAGGCGGCGGATTCTTCCAACCTGCCCTATGATGGTCCCCTACCAAAGTAATTTAAGAGGGTGATAAGTCATAAAATTAGAAATAAAATCGCCGCCACGTCAACGTAAGCATCGACAAGTGTGAAGCCAGCCTATGTTTTGCAATCCTGACCCCATTGAAGCATCCGGAACCAACACAGTCACGTTTCCAAAGAGAGTTAAAGCGAAAAGTCAGGATGAGGACAAATCAACAGAAGGACGGCTCCAATCAATCGCCGAAACTTCGGTACTTCAACCAGATCAAGGCCCGCCGAGTCCGGTTTTCACGAGGCTATTACGCAGGTGTCTATTAATGATCGTGTTACACTCTAGAGGGTTATGTAGCGTGATCTGCATTTATTTCATCGTCTGAGCTTTGTGGTTGATCTGTCAAGGATGTTTAGTCTACTACATTTCGTACTACCATTGTATTTCAATACATTTGTTTAGTCTGAACGACACAGAGTAACCCCTTGTAGTCTGGGTACGAATCCCATATGAAAATTCAAATCATTTGACATATTTATACCTATCGGCGGTAATAATTGCCGAGACCGTCTGGCCGACGTCTCGCCCACAATCACTATAGCTAATGTACAAACACAAGACAGACTTGATAGAAAAATTGGGATATAAAGGGACACCTCCAGCTCGAGGAGTCAGAACAGTTCGTGAATTCTTCGGTTCGTTTGGTGAAGAAAGCAAGTACAATATTAACACTTACACCAAAATAATATCTAGATCGTACTTTGACCGCTCGATAAAAATTGAAAAATTTCGGCCTTTTCGTAATAAAGAGGCCCAGATGCATATGTTTTATGTTTTGTCATTGCTGGTTAATTCGTATCTTGGCAATGAAGTCGGCTTCATTCTTAATGATTGTAGATAAAGTGCTGCTGTTAGTCCATATTGAGCTGCCACGTCTTTTTCTTCATGCCACTTTCAACCGCATTATTAACGGCAATCTTTTTCACGTAAAGTTAAGGTCATTAATTTTTCTTTTTTAGTACTCATGTTGTTGCTTGTTAACAATGAAACAAATATGTACTGACCAGTAATGTAGGTAACGAATATTCGCATATTTTTCGATATTCGCATTCGCATTCCTATTCGCAAAAACGATGCGAATATTTAGCGAATGTATTGTATAAACAAAATTATGATATGGTTGCATATGAAATGATAACACAACTGATAAGATTTATATATTTTTGTTTAATCATACTTGAATTCAAAAATGTGGAATTGATCTTGGTAAGCAACTAAATTAGAAACACTTTTCTCTTTTGTTCTTGATAGTCTAATTAAAATATTAACAAAATCACAACTCAACTCCACCACAGAAAAAATAATGAATGTCCATGCCTTACATACATTTTTGAAAAAAATCTAATTCCTAAATTCAAAATCTTTTGTGAAAAAGAACTGAGAGATCCAATCAAATCTAAGTATAAACAATAATTTATAACCTTTTTGGCTTTAATTATACATATATTTTTCCATCCCACTATATATTTTCTAGGAGTAATGTGATGTAAATATAAACTTAAAAACAAATAATGAATACTTGACTATTGTAAATAAACTTTTACAAAAAGGTATTTATTTTCTATTTAAAACGAAAGAAAAGTTCTAATATTCATAATGTTAACATTTGGTTTCAATTTCACATTTTTTTCATAATTTTCTTTTCTATGAATCAAAATAATGAAATATAAACTTTCTTTGCTTGAATACGTAATCCCATTTTATATTTGAAATATTTATTTATTATAATTTTACGTGATTTTAGTTTACAATTTGTATTTGGAGTTGACATGTTTCATGAGAGGGCATCTTCATAAACCTGAATTTAGTAGGTATGTTAGGGGTGTTTTGTGTGTCAGAGTGTTTAATGTTATTGGTAATGTTATCGTGTTTATTAGGATAATAAGTTTGCAAATATGCATGATTTTGTTCGTGTCTGTTTCCCATCTAGACAGCAACTTCATAGCCTCTTTCGTAGAAGCCCTCACTTATTTGCGAAGAACTCCGGACAGCCACACTTTTTTTCACTTTTCACTTTTCTTTTTGAGTTCAACTTTACACAATCAAGGGCATTCGCCATGGACAGAACAGGTGGTAATCACTTGGCGCTATGTCCGGGCTATACTCTTGGATGCAATAAAACCTCCCATTCGAGCTCCCCGTAGCTTCTGACGGAGTCATCAACGAAGTGTGTGGTCTGGCGTTGTCCTGGTGGAACCTACACCCTTCCTTCCACTGTTTGGGACGATTCACCGGCCTTCAACCACGACCGTTTTCGCTTGACCAGCCGTCGTATGTGATCGTTTGCGTGTCGCCAGTCATATCCGCTTCAAGAATGGGTCGAGGTTCGTTTCCCGTTTCAGCAGCATATCGCAGGCGTTGGTTCGGTCCAGGGTTTTGCGTCAAATCATGCGGCACCAAACATCAAGCTTTTTTGTATCCAGCCGTCTGCAGATGGTTTAAAATGGTTTGGTGACTATCTTCCATCTCTGGGCGATGTCACGAGATGCTACTATGCCAGATCCTAACTCCGATGTATTCCATGATTTTATCGGTATTTGTCGTCACAGGTCTTCCGCCGGCTGGCTTATCCATATGTGTCGTTTTTACCGGCTCTCGGATCGTCGAAACCATTCCTCCGTGGTTCCCGAAGTGAGAGCACCATCCCCAAAACACCATTAATCTCACCCGGAACGTTTCTCCTAGCGGATTTTACGCCTTTAACGAAGGAAAACTTTAAAATAGCCTTGTTCGGCGTTGAAGTGAACTCCATGTTTACACGTCTATAACTGTTGAACGCAATGTCAAACTAAATATTATAGCGTCGTTTTTATAGGTCTAGACCTTTTAAATCATGTATAGACTTGCAGATACGAGCTCTGTAGCGCGCTTACCTGTACCAGAAATTCAAAAAGACAAAAAAGCGGAAGGAGATATCTGACAACCTATACAGCTTTATACTCCTCCACAACAACTTATCTATATATACCAAAATTTTGCGCATGTCACGGTGTTTGTTTCACTGCCTCACTCGAAACGGCTTTACAATTTACAAAATTTTATATGCGTATTCAGTAGGTCTGAGGAAATCGTAGCATCTATTTTCATACCCCTAAGTGATAAGGGGTTGTTCACCCTTAACTTTTTTTTTAATTTTTGAATAAATTCTTTTATTTTTAATATTGGAATTACAAAAATACACTTTAGCACCTAAATTTTTAGTTTTTATCCTGAGCTGTTGTGACGGCCATTTGTCATTTTTTTCATCCCATAAAAGAAAAATTTTTATATGTGTTAGGTCTGCAGAATCAGTAACTTCATATCTTTAAGGTGATGAGGGTTGTTCGCCCTTAATTTATTTAAATTTTGGTCAAATTTTTTGTTTTATTTTTTTAATGTGGCATTAAAATATGCGCTAACCTAAATTTTTGGTTTCTTATCACCAGCCTATTTTTTTATAATAAGTAAGGATTACTTTTTAGGTTTAAATTAAAATTTATCTAGAAACATGATATTATATGGCAAACAGCTTGTTTGCTTGGTTAACTAGTATATATATATATGTCGGATTCAGTACGAACGAGAACGCCATCTAGACATGAAGATGAATCAGCTAATGGAGGTGCAGCCTTTGCATCGATGTGTGAGATGCAGGTGTGCGTCTCGATAGAGCGACAACAAGCGCAGAAGGGATTCGAACGTTTCGAGGGAAAGGAGAATCATGTATGAAGACACTCACTCTGAGGAAACACACCAGACGCGCACCCAGAACTCACATCCCATTGCGCCGATTCAATTCGTATTGTTTTAAGCTAAGACATGGCGCGAACTTTGTAATAAATGGCGCGTAATTTGAATTGGAATGTTGTTAATGTGGTTGAGGAGGGAGGTGGTATCCCGACATCAGAATGGGATCTGGATCAATTTGCGATCTAATTTGCGATCTAGTGAAAGTGCGATAGAGAAGTGACAATGATAAAGAAAAGAGGTGGAGTCGGATTATTACAGTGCAAAATAACAATATGCGTAATCTTATTGGAAAGCGTTGATAAAAAACCCCAGGTGACCGAACAATTTAGTTTGTCAGATTTAATCGGATGATCGTGATGCTGACGCGCGTGCTTGGTGTTCCATGGCAGAGTTATGTATTGGTGACAAGAATCTGACGGGTGCCAAACTAATTATGACGTTAAGCAGAACAATGGGAGGTGCTGCATCATCGTGGTTTGTCGCAGATCTCTTACCCGGCGGATATTTCGTGGAAGGTTGCGAAATCACAGTTTACTGCGTTTATTCAATCAGAGACGATGACTGCGTCTCTAATAAAATCTACAGAATGGAAGAGCCCGAAGGTGATGAAATTTGAGGTTCTTACGCAGGGGCGACTTTTCAATTCGCTGATGATGACCTAACTGGAAGATGCGTCCATCCGAGCAAATCGCTATTGCGACAATATTATCGCATGACGTAAATTCGATAATCAGGTACAGCGTATGTCATTCGCAGCAGAAATTCAGACGAGACAGCAGTACCAAAGATTTACAAGCACTCTCTTTAGCGACCGGCCGCGGTAGACGGTGGCGCGCTCCGGAAGATGCGAAGAACTTCATCATTCAGCAAGATGACGAAGTGTTTTCAATTTGCAATAAATTTGGACATCGACAAACTGACTGCCCCGAGAAGCGAGAATAAGACCTGAAATTCGCCCTCAGCCGTCCACATCAGGGCATCAAA
This sequence comes from Dalotia coriaria, assembly GCF_025399875.1. Classification (NCBI taxonomy): domain Eukaryota; kingdom Metazoa; phylum Arthropoda; class Insecta; order Coleoptera; family Staphylinidae; genus Dalotia; species Dalotia coriaria. Next base: position 199,357 of record NW_027045473.1, read on the forward strand.
CAGCGGAAGATGCTTCAAAATGCAGTGAGACCGGACACTTCATAACCGCTGCCTTTGCGGGAAGAATGAGGGCTTTGTCCAAGATGGTCAACATCTGTGCAGTTGATTTACCTGGAGGTACTTTTTAAACATAACGGTGAGTCGTAACCCTTTTATTTGGATTCTGGAGAATGGGAATTAGTAAAGTATTGCACGAAATTTCTGCGGGAAGAAATTTTATAATTCGAGATTACGATGATTGGAATTGGAGTACGAGTAAAAATTAAATTCGTTTGAGCAAATATTATGTCAAGTTGAGACCAAGTCGCGCTTTTGCGGAATATTGCGTGCTTTCGTTTGTATTTGGTTCATGCCCATGTTTGCCAAAGGTCGTGAGAGATTTTGAATCAAAAATTTTACCGCGATAACCAGCTTCAAAAGTTCATTTCAACTTAGGCTTTGAAAAACATCCACTCATTATTGTTCCAGACGCTTCTTTTTAAATTAAGAAGAATCCCAGACACACATATTTCGGCGTCAAAAGCAAAACTTAAAGCGTGATAAAGTAGTTTTCTCACCGAATACTTTGTGACCAAAAATGCGCCATTAACGCTTACTTACGTAAACACCCAGGCACGCGCAGGGTCGAACATAGACTCCGAAAGCAAAACAAATTTCGCGAGACGCCTTATCGTCTCTATTTCGAAGAATCAATGCGTGGGAAAGTTAAAGGAGCACCGGACGCTAAAGTCGATGGGCCAGTTATTCCCCATTGCTGATCCGCCGCACTTCTGTAGTGACGCTTTGTGGAATGTACGTGATTGCCGAACTGGCGCGACGATACAATTCCGGATAAGATATCCATTGCCATTAATCTCTGATCAAAATTGACCGAATGACGAATATAAAAAGAGTACTTTTACCCGCATTCCCCGGATTGTGCGAGCCGGATTTTCATTTGATTCCAGTGCATGAAAATTCTATCGAAGCAACTGTTACTAAACGGTTGCATGCGATATCTTTCGATGCCATTTGGTCTGCGAAACGCAGTCTCTGTTTTCAAAGAGAGCAATAATAAAAGCACTGGGAGGAGTATACAGCATTTTGAGATTTTGCGTCGTTATATATGACGATGTGATGATTTGTATGCAAACGATTCGACGAGAGATAGAAAGGTTTGAAAATTGTTTTGAACATCGAAAGCAGGATTTTCATTTAATTTTAAAAAGAGAAGTAACAAATTTCCACCGAAACAAAGTACAATTTTGTAGGTATGAAATAGAAAAGTAAGCACAATCCGGCCAATCAGAGAGAAAAATTGGAAGCACTAAAAATCTTACGCACCGCCCTACTTCAGTCACACAAGTCGAACCAATTTTGTAGGACTCACGCATCACTTTCGTCGATTCGTAGAAAATTTTTCAAGGAAAATGTCACCCTCTCCCGCAAACTACAACGCCCGTGAACAACGAGTTTTTCATAGGGGAAATAGGCGACAAATACGCCAACAAATTATTTCAATTCCTAACCCGACACCCTGTTTTGAAATTATTTTCGAGCCGGAACGCTTCCGATTGAATTACATACCGGACGCTAGTACGAATGGTTATGGAGAATTTTAATACGAATAAAGGAACAGAAGAAACATGTAGTTGCGTATAGCAAGCGAACAACACCGGTAAATTTAAGTACCATTTCGCGCGGTGAACACTGATAGTGAACGCGTGCAAACATTTTTGTCCAATATCTAAGCGGACGCAAATTTACAATTTTTACAGTTGTAATTCCATAAAAACTGCACAAAGAAATGTGATTTAACACCCACGCGGAAATTGCATCGATGAGGTAGGCGTATTTCACAAGCGTTTAGATTTAACATGTAGAAGTATAAGGGAGGAAAGCGAATGGCACATAGCCAAAGATTTACGCCTACTTATGGCTCACCACAGGCGAAAATAAAACCGCGCATGGGAAAATAGAAAAAGAACGAAAATTATTGCTTAGCAGAACTACAAGACAGTGGCTACTTGATTGAAAGGTGAAGAAATTTCCGAAATTAAGTGGGCGGCATGAGCAAACAGCGGCGACATACGAGTTAAGATCAGGCATTCTTCACCGACATATCAAAGAAACGGGAAAGTCTCTATGCCACCACCAACCAAAATTCTCACTCGTGAAATGGTCGGTGTAAATAATATTCGCCAAGTCAATATTCATTTTGGATCAGATAGAAAGACGCTCGAAAAGATTTACGAAGAACACTGTGGTTTCAAAGGAATGTCACGCCTTGTCAAACGTTTTGCTGGAATACTTCATCACCTTGTAAACTCAATGCATAAACCACATTCAGGCAAAATTCAGGCAGAATTACACCTATTCCAAAGACCCAGATTACGATACGTAGTATTGGTACCCAACGGGCGAAGCTAAAGGTGGAAAGAAGTGATACTGAAATATGTTTTCGTAATAGGCTTTATTACTTTCTTTGGTGAATACGTAATCCATGACAACTATATTTATAAAAAATATTTATTTATTAAACATTATACACACGTGATTTTTGGATTTACAATTTTTATTTTTAGGTTGACATGTTTCGCCAGAAGGGGCATCTTAAAATAAAACAAAATTTGTTTTCTACATCCCACTCAAAAATCTATCAATAGCAAGTCACAGCTGTATGTTGCGGCATAAATAGGCACAATACTGTTTTGTTTTAGCGCCCAACAAAGTAATAGCAAACCAAAAGGCCGGAAATGTTTTTACCAGCCAATGATTTTTTAAAACTTATTGTAATTCAAAAACTATACAAATGTGCGACAGAACATCAGCACTGCATAAACGGCAGAATGAAAAAAGTATTAGGCATTTTAAAAGCAATGTTAACGGCAATCAGAGTACACCAGATAAGTCGCAGCAGAATGAGTTTAGGAAATATTCAATTGTAATTAATTGCACAATTAATAAAACTACAAAGACGTCCCCTTAGAGACTCTTAATAGGAAAGCTGGCGAGACCGTTGGCAATGATGGTAGATAGCGCGGAACATGACGTAGATCTTAATTTAATTCGACAGAGTAGCAGCATTGATCGATTATAAATCAGCAAAGTACGAGAAGGCAAAGATTTGACAAAGACAAAAGCAAAAATAAAAGCGTTTCTCATTAGGAGAATTTGTACTCATACAAAAATGAGGAGCGTAATAATCAAACTAAGCTAGAAGCCAAGTATAAAGAGGGCCTTATGAAATAATAAATTATTAGAAAATGATAGATACAAATTAAAGTCGTTAAGTTCGAGAGAACGTACAAGTACATCACGATCGACTAGAGATACCGGACACTTTAAAATGCGGCAGGAGGTATTGAAGAGCAATACTACGTAGGAGTATTGGAAGGTTACACAGAATTATGTAATGGCTGTGTAGTACTTGTAACGGCATGTAAGTTTTCTCGAAGTATGAGACAGTTTGTAAGTTTGATGAATGAGTATAAAAGTAATACAGTACCATTTACTTGAAGCTAGAATTGTTTTTTTTTCTTTTTGTTTTGGTGCATGTAACGATGAGAGACCTAATGGAAGTGAAGATTGTGATTAGTTGTGAGGGCACCAGCCATTGTAGTGGTTAGCGGTAGGTTTATATAACCATTAGTTGTGGTACCAACCATTGTAGTGGTTGAAGTGGGATTTGCCAACCATTGGTGTGGATTTGTATGGCAATAGGACCCTATCATTGGTGTGATTAGTTGTGAACTGCCAACCATTGTAATTGGTTGAGTAGGTTACCAACCATTGATTTGTAATTACTAGCCATTGTAATTGTAGTTTGAAGTAAGGTTACACTTAACCATTGAGGGTATTCGAGGATTTATTGTAACGTGAGGACCTAATCATTGGGTGTGATTAGTTGAACTGCCAGCCATTGTAGTAGCTGGTAAATTCAACCATTGTAGTGGTTGTGAAGGGTGTTAGAAGTCCATCGTGTGTAGTGATTGTGCTTGATACACCAAATCATTGTTGTGATTGTGCAGGGTTGAAAACCATTGTAATTAGTTTTGTACATGTTATTTCGAATTTATGATTTAGATATTTAGTTGTTTTTGTGTAATATTGCTGCATATGAGAGAGAGATATGACAGAGATGTGGTCAGGGCGGTACAGTGATTAAAATTTTCAGACAAGTTCTGAGATTTTGCTGTTTTGCAGAATAAGCCACACGAGGACGTGTGTGCGCGGGATAGCCGTGTCGGATTCGAATACGAACGGGACGCCATCTGAACATAGAAGATGGTGTCAGCTAATGGAGGTGCGAAGCCTTACACGCATCCCGATGTGAGTCTGGGTGGTACGTCTCCGGAAGTAGAGCGACAAAGCGCAGGATTCAGAACGTTTCGAGGAAAGGAGAATCATGTATGAAACGCGCACTCACTCACAAGGCACCGTTGAGCGCGCACCCAGGGCGCTCATCCCGTTACGCCACGATTCAATTCGTATTGTTTAAGCTAAAGACATACTTTGTTTTGTAATAAATGGCGCGTAATTTGAATTGGAGTGTTATTTATTCAATGTAATGTGGATTGAGGAGGAGGTGTATCCGACATATATATATATATATATATATGTATATGTACATATTTACATAAAAAGGGTTTTCATTTCTACAAACGCTTTTGTATGACGTCCGCTTATTATGACGTGTTTGTCAATTCCCTTCGATGTCATTATAACCGGACTCTACTATATATATATATATATATAGGAGTATATCAGCACATTATAACACCTACAAGTGTATTTTTACTGCAAGTAATCTGTAATTTTTGTCTGCTTTTGATTTTTCATTTAATTAATTTTCTGTGATTTTCAAGCCTCATCGGGACTTGAAACATTTCAATTGAACGATTGCTTAATACGGTTCTTGTTTTTAAAAGCTTGTTGAAGTTGTCGAATGACCCGCATGAAATTCGGATTAATGGAAAATACGGATTCAATCGTAAGTCCAAGGTGCTGCTGCAAAATTCAACTTAAATTATTATTTATTATTTAAGCATTTGGTGCTTCCGATAGTAAATACATAAAGTAATTTGGCAATCATAAAAGAAATGTAACAATAAATATAAAAGTTCGCCGCGTGTCGAATGTCGTCCGAGGTATCAACGAACATTACACCGGAGGTGTAAAAGAATCATGTTGAGTCATTACTTCAACCGGACATAATCCTGTAAAATGCGGGTCATAATAAGCGACATGTCACTGTAAGCGAAGTCATTATATCCGACTTTTTTATAGTAGAATTATATGAAAACCAAACTTGGTAGTGTAGTTATGTCATAATAACCGGATTTGGTCAATATAAGCGGAGTCATAATAAACGGATTCTACTGTAGTTTAAATAATATTAAATTTGATTTAGCATGCTTTTTAATTGAAAATATATTTTTAATGTTTTAAATTTTTAAACGTTAATGTATACTAGAATTTACAATAATCGGGGTGCAGTTTATTTGAAAGTAAGCGGCGCGTCTACAATCTAACACTAAGATATGCAATATCTTTTACTTCAAGTAGAAAACACAAAAATATGTCTCGGATGTGTAGAAAGCAAGACAAAATTTACCATGAAACTTTCAAAAAGTCAAAAAGGTCGTGATATTCGGTTTACTGACTTGTTCTTTTGAATATACCGAAATACTGCAGATGTGATTATGTTTGGTTTCATACATATTGGACCATTTTCCATTTTCTAATAACAACTTCATAAAAAGTAACGGACCAATAGCAGGACCAATACTTAGAGCCATAAACGAGACTCGGACTGTGGTATCGGTATCGCCGAGAATTGATAAAACACGTCTCGTCTCGGTATCGTCTCGCTTTTCGGACGGTTTTGATACGAAAAAGTCTCCGGTATCGCGTGAAGCCTAGGCTTAAATTTGAGCACCATGTTTTTCGTAGCATGCTCTCCGGTGGGTAAACCATCCAGTTAGTTTGTGCGCTAAAAGATGGGCCTAACAAAAAATATTATTTCACGCCATGAAGTATTAAGGTAATGTTGTTTAGTACAACATATTCCTTATTGTACGCATAGCGCTCTGTACCTTTACGCATATACCCTTTTACCCACAATAGAAAGTAAGTTACTTTTGTCTACACTAGAATATATCACCAAACTGAAAAAAATTATATGTCAGAAACGTCTTCAGGGTCGAATTTATGCCAAACAGCGCCATTCGCATTTCTTTATAGATATATAATAATATAATAGCAAAGGCGGAACAAGTTTGCAGGTCAGCTAGTTTAATTCTAAATACACTTTACGGAATTTATTTTAAAGACAAAAGGCTAGAAATTCCATTTATACAAGCCTATAAAGAAATCTACTATAATGACCAACTCAAAATTGTTAAATCTAACACGATTTGTCAAGACACGCAAAAATGTATGGGTACCTACGACCGAAACCGTAAACCACCTGAAGAGAAGGAAGTTTACTGGCCATGAAATGCACGAGAAAGTAAATAAGATGTCAATTATATTATGTCTTTTCGGGCTAAATATGAAAAAATCTTGCAAAATTTCCAATGTTAGAAGTCGATCCTTTACTTCAAAAAAAACAAGAAATCCGAAGTCGTTCCACGTTGTACATTCTCATTTGACAAAACAAATTTCTTATACCATAATAGACCCCTTATCTCAAAATACGCATACCAAAACATATTATGTTTTTTCACCGATTTAACAACAGAGTCAATCAGACGAACATTTAGTCTCGCTTTTAACGTCTTTTGATTTAGAATTAATATCAACAACTGATTTATTAAATATTACAAATCATCAGCATTAACACACAAGCCACGAATTGTGAAGTTGGATCGGACTCATCCTTTCAAATTTATAATTTTCCATATTCAAAATGATATATTAAAGAAACAATTGTATGCATCTTGTGTCCCTATTTCCAAGAAAATACTTACCTATACCAACAAATTTATCCAGTACTAACTGACATGCAAGTACTTGTGCCACTATTGAGTACTACCTCATTGGGGCAACAGAAGAAATGTGAACGGACGAATCGTGCAACAGAAATTGACATTGAAGTGTTGTGTGTTGAAAAACCTTAAAAGAAGTGACAAGTGTTTACTAGAAATCCAGAACAGTGCACTTTTGCGTCAGTGAAAAATAACTTCAAAACGGCTATGGAATTAAGCAGCAATCAAGTTCTCGTAATATCAAGTTTTGACAAAATCGGAAATTACTGGAATAATGTTGTATGCAAAATTAAAAAAATCATTATTACAAGAAAAATGCACTGATCGCATCAAAATGCTTAAAATCTTAGTGCATGGAAACATTTGAAAATTCAAATATCACCTACAATATAAAATTAACAAAATCGACGATTCGGATATCAAAGTAATTATGTAGTACAGCAGAAAATAAGCATTTGGAAGATGCAAATAAGATTGAAAATTCAGGTACTTAATGAAGAAGAACTTGGAAATCAATCCCGTTGTTGTTCATGTTACGCATTTTGTATTACTACTGTATTAATGTTTGTATTAATAATTGTACTAGCTTTTAATAAATAAGAAAATGGTAAACGTTAGGAAGGAACGCAAAAAACATTGTTATTGCAAACCTCAAAATACGTGGACGTCTTTGGTTAACGGGGAGGGTATATTATCTCGTTATCTTCTAAGTTATGGAATGCGACTGCTATGCTAATAATATACATACAGTACATTAGCAATAGACTAGATAAAGACCATTTGTCAGAATTATGATGAAACACAATTAATATTAAGCTATATACTACTAAATAAACTAATCAAGGTGTTCAGTATAATTATATAGTAATAACACTTCGACGAGAGTTATCGATATGTTTGACTTGTCGTTTTGGCCGAACACTTAGCCATACTACTCAAAACTCCTACTCACTATTCCTCTAATGGCATTAATCCGTCCACAATAGATTTTCTAAATTCCCCCACTATTAGAATCACTAACTGGAAAAATTTCCAACAAAATATTAAGCTCAGTGTTCAACTTCCTTCACTACTTGTCCATTGATTCGGCCCTCCAACACAAAACTAAATTAAAACTAATTGCATGAGCCATAAATACAAAAAGGGGAATCAGTACAAGAATAATTGATTGTGATAAAAAAAAAATTGGGGTACAAGGGCAACCTAGATAAACAATCGGTTATTCAGCACGTAATTGAAGGATTGCCAGACAAGCCTTACTTGTACTTGTACTTGAGCAGTACATGAAAAAAGTGTAGATTGGAGAAATTATGTTCCGAGCGTTGATTGACCCAGGCGCTGCAGTCAACATTGTGACGTCAAGCATTTACAAGAAAGTCCGAAAATAAGCGAAACTACAAAGATTTTAAAACCATTTGGAGGATCGACGACTAGACCAGATCATATCACATTAAAGATGCCGATAGATGATAAGATGTACGCGAGTAAGTTCTACGTTGCAAATGAAATGAACTACGACATAATATTAGGGCGAAAATTTCTAAACATGACGGGTAAACAAGGAAAGATTATGTTGGATACGTTTGATGACGATACATTGGCAATTATGCAAATCGAAGCAGAAGAGCAAGAAGATACATTGCTGATTGAGACAAAAGATGTGAAGATAAACGAAGTAGGTAGTTTGTAAGATGATAAACCAGCGGATAAAGACAGGGAAACCACTCGTTGAAATAAGAATCATTTCTAAATCAGGACTACGGAAGGCCATATTCGAATCTAAAAAAATTAAAATGCGCTAAAAAGGAAATTATTTTGACACGGCATGAACACTTTAAACCGTTTTTGCTAACCACACCTCTCAATTAATTTTCTAACCGCACTAACTAGCCACACTATATAAGGCACAGTCTTTCACTTGGAAGTGCTTCAGTCGCAAAATATCTCGCGACAAAGCCGGTTGTACTCGCGCAAATGTACTCGAAGCATTATGAAACTAACGACCGCCCGGCTTCGCACGAGTAAAAACCGCATCAAAATCCGTTGCGTAGTTTCAAAATTTAAAGCATACAAAGTTCCGGAAAAAGCGACTTTTGCACATGCTATGTAGTGATAATTCACATCCAATACGTCTTCGGAAACGCCAAGCCTCCGCCTCAGCATCAGCGCCACCTAGCGGCGAGTGTCTTTGAGTAGCGAGTCGGTTATTGTAGAACACTGTAATTTCGGGTAGCGTCGGTAAAGTGGTAGACTGTAATTTGAATGGCGAGTGTTGATGATACGACGTTTTTGCATATACTTACGTTACTTACTTAACCTGCTTAACGCCCGCTCATAGCGAATGTAAAGTGTTGATACGACGACGACGAAGCATAATAAAGGCGACTTCCAGCTTTTAATTTCTTAAGTAAGGATTTAACATTAGGGGTAAAATCTGCAAAAGTGGGTGGGGAAAAGTAGAGGGGAGTGCAGTCACGTGATTGTCAAGGTGGTAGTAAATTGGAATTTTGAAGCAGATTAACAGTTGTTTGACATTTGACAGGTAATATTTTCTTGGCAGAATTTTGGAAACTTGAACCATCAGTATTTGTCGGCGCTCATCGAATTTGAATTTCTATATACTGCGTATTTAAATAGCATATAGAGGTGTTATAAATAACAAAATAAAATAAACAAATTGTAAAATTGACCCGTTGATAAATTAGCGAATTGTGTTTAACATTTGTTTGAAATATTAATTAAATTCAACCCCAGCTTCGATTACGACAGCAATGCACTTACCCACCCACACCATTGTATTACAGATACACAATCAAACGAAACAACACTTCCGTCCACCAGCTCATTTGCATTCCGATCCACCCAGCTCAAATTTGGCATTCATTTTTCATCAAACTAAACAAGTAACAACATATTATGGCGTAAACGAGACAAAACGATGCAAATGGGTAAATCCTCCTCCTCTACCTGCAGAGCAGCAACCTGGTACCAACGAAACGGCTTGATAATAAATCTCCTCCTGCAGAGCAGCGACCTGTTATAGCAGCAGCGATAATAGAAGGAAATCCTCTTCCTCCTCTACCTGCAGAGCACCGACCTGGTAGAGCAGCAGCGATAATAGAAGGTATCCAACGCGATCGGCCATGGATCGGCGAGATCCCCGCAGAAGTTGTAACGTGGATGGAATGGATGCTCCTTGATCCTGCTGGAGTAGAAGCTTACGCGGAAGAACATGGCTTCAATGAAGTAGATTGTAGGTAGTTTTTTCATTCTTTATTTTTTTTATACATTGTTTTTGTATGAATTGTAGGAAGGACGATCCGAGGGAGCTGTATACAATATAACAAGAGTAACGGCTTTATTCTTTTGTTTTTTTTTAATACATTGGGGATTTTTACATATGGAGTTTTTGTAGTACATGGCTGTAAACAATAAAATTAATACCGCAATGACGAACAAAAGAGGCAGAGCTTTTACTTTTAGAAGAAGTCAATTGAGAATTCACCGTAAAATGAAGATTTGTACGGATTTTACGCCCGCAAATCAGCCTGCTTTCCACGGTATACAATTAAGCTTTGTGTGCAGAGGTGAGGCCTATCGACGTTCATTGATGCGCCACCTGTCACCAGGTAAAATATAATGGCGTTAGAGTTGTTAGCTTCAACAACCATTTTCTACCGTAAGTTGTCGTCATCTTATCAAAAGTCAGGTATTGGAATTGGCACGTTTCTTTTAACATTTGAAGAGCAATAAATTGCCTATTACATCCATTTAGTTCATCACATCCGTATATGGTACTTTTCTTCTCAGTTTTTCACGCACCAATTCACCGGGTTGTATTTTCCTCTTCATCACACTTTTCTTCAATCTCAGATTTTAGAATGGTTGAACTGTCGATCGTTGCTTTTTCAATCTCGAAGTTTTTATAGCGCACGCTGGTCGGGTAGGGTTTGTAAATGATAGTGAATGACTCTTCTTTACATTATTTCGAAAGCACAAGTAGCCAGCAACTGGACACTATATTCGTCATCACTATCTTTAAAAAATTATCTTCATGATTTCATCACTTTGTGAGAGGCGTTTTTTCACTACTGGGACGAACTCATTTTTGAAGTGCGTACGGTTCGACTCTGAACAATGAATGATTAGAAAATGCTAAGTTGGAAACACTTTATGCACGAATTTATTCAATTAGAAGGGAAGTCTTGGTTTTTGATAAGACTTAGTAAAAGGAACTGAGAATTTGATGACTAAAAGAATTAGTAAAATCATTAGTAACAATCAACCTAAGTGAAAAATAATATGCTTGAACACTTTATGCATATTTATTCACTAATTAGTATTAAGAGGGAAGTCTTGGTTTTGATAAAGATTTAATAAAATCCACAGTAATGGCTCAATCACTTACAAACTGAAAATATTACATGGTACATGATTAATTTACTTTTGATAAAGTAGTGCCTTAATTTACTATAGCCATGGCTTCGCACAGTTTACCCAATACTGATACTAAATACACTACAGAAAAACTGAATGTTGTATATAAAAAACATAGCGGCCCACTACGGCTTCGCACAGGTATAAATATATAGCCACATATGATTAACACACGTTGACGCCAGCGCAGTTTTGAGTGTCCGCCGCATCGGCTGGCGTTTGTGATTATCATCTCTGTTTATTTAATTCGGATTTGTGCGCCACTGGTGGATTTTATGCCGCACTAAAGCTAAAGCGATTGTTTTTGCAAATGCGCGGCATTTATTTTTCTTTGTAATGAAATGCCTTTATCTCTTTAAAGTCCGACCTAAAATATGTACAAACTGGATGGCAGTGACGACTTCTGAAATTTCGGTCGGTCACTATTTATTCAGTAACTGTTAATTTCTTGTATTGCTCAATTTTTGCCGAAGTCTTATCTTATGTGTTTTAGTCTAAGAACAGCACTACATCTTTACATAGTCTAGAACTTTAGTCATGTTTTAGTCTAAGACCTTTTAGGTTTATATTTAGTCTGAGAATTCCTTGTGCGCCCTAATGAAACTGGTAATGTTTGTGTAGGGCGGCATATATAAACCATCAAATTGTAAATAAGTTCTGTTTCATCCAACCAGAGGCCGAAAGACTGGATTTGTCTGCACCAGTACACATGACTAGTTTCCTGTTAATAAATGCTGTTCCAATTTTTTTTTATATTAGGTAAGATATATTTATAATAAATAATATACGAAAAACGAAAAATAATCTCTGCAAATTATTCGCATAGATCTAAAAATGTTTTTCGTCAGACAGGGAAAGTTTCGTCAGGCCTTGCTTGAATCGATCTCTGTATGCTATACTTACTCACTTTCTTTACAAACGAATCAGAGACCATTAGTGTTAACCGGTTCTTCCGGATGGAAACAATTCTCAGATGACATCGACGAGATGATAACACATCGACGAAGATGATAGCAAGTACCGAATGGGGAAACCAATAAACCTTGAGGTGTGAGATGTGAAGAGTAATATGTGACGATAGCGTCTTCTACACAATGTTGATTGTGACGATCAATTGCTTTATACCGATTATTTCTGACGGATTCCGTGATGGAGCCCACAATAATTCTTGAAACCAATGGGTATGCCGGTACGGTCAATGCAATGGAACAAGACACCATGACAGTAGAAATAGAGAGACATCGAAATTAAGTTGGAGACCAATAACATCAGCAGATCTGCATACATTCCTTGGTATTGTGCATCTTATGGGCATTGTGCGAGTTCAAATTCTTTATTGATTCAATAATAGTCGATGTACGCAAATCAACGTATCAGCAACAGATGTCCCGTGATCGTTTCCTGCACATACTGGAAATACCTGCATTTTAGCGATAACAGTATTTAAATATTTCAACAAATCCAGTTTATTGCAAATTCCGGTGAACTGATGGAGAAATTAATACTAATTTTTCAAAGCCCGCTGTCAAACCTGGAAGGAAAAGTAGTTATAGACAAGCATAATAGTTCCCTGGCGGGGACGGCTGGCTTAGCTTCAGGCAATACATTTTGTTGTGGCCTAGTCGGCGTTTGCGACTTGGTTACACAGACTAGCTGCTCAGTAAATGAGTGCACCCTGAAATTTGGAAGATACTGGTTTATTAATTCTCTTTGCTCCTATTTAATAAGTGTTTCTCTAATACCACGTCATGTACAAGAGTCGATTTATGACGTACGTCTGCTATTGGTTGATGAAGTTCAACAGATTGGCGGAAGCAAATACGGTATGGGGAAAAATGCATTATTTGGAGGCAACTTGTACGCGTAAATATGATATATAAATGTCTAATCACTTCAAGTACTCTGTTAATTTATGGGACAACTAGGGTCGTGGCTGCTCCTCCTATAAAGAATTCCTTGTTGAAGGCACGTTGAGTTTTCCGGATGATTGTTGCATCTTCTATTTTGGCGTCAATGTCTCTTCGTTTTGATTTTACCACAGTTAAGGTGTGGAGATTGGGTGTTGTGATTCTTGGATTCTTTTTTACGTTTTGTGATGGTGCGAATTATAAAATAGCAAATGTTGTTCTGGTAGTAATATTGATTGATACGGTGGCAATGGACGGAACTTTAAGCTGTATTTTCTTGTTTCCTTTGATAGTTCTGTAACATGTTATCAAAAATTCACAATTTTATGTTTGAGTTAGCAGGATTGATTAATGTCGTTATGGGTGTGGCTTCTAATTTTAAGGTTTTCTATGTGGTTGCCTTTATTTTAGCACAAATCATTACTTATATGCTAACGGTTGGTATGACATGGTTATGTGTGTACGTTTATATACTTTAGTGTTTATATAATTGTCTTTTAGGGTTAAGGGGTCGCCATTTTTTGTGTAAGCATTTGTTGCATCCCTCTAGTGTTAAAATTCGGTTGCCACGGTCACTATGGATTTTCTCCTTTATTACACACTATAGTTGCTTCTGTTGATAAGTTCTTGGTCACTATGGACATCCATGGTTTGGATCTAGGGTGTCCAAATTTCCATTGTTGCTCTTGTAGTGATGGTGTGACAGTCCTCTCCGGAGATTGTTGAGTTGCTGGATCTTTTGGCGTAACTTCACAGATGGGTGATGTTGCCGCAGGTGAGTGTGGCATTCACCAGATGGTTCATTGCATGAAGAATGTGCGGGTTGACCATAAATCTACCAACATGCTATATTTGTTGTTGCTGCATCAATTAACGTGTACGGTTGGACAGGTTTGCATGTAAGAAAGGTCCTGGACGATAGGAGAAGTTAAGGTGGGTATGGATTGAGGGTATAAGGGTGTTTGATGTTGTTGGTGGTTAGTTGAAAATATTAATATGTTCCTCGATAATAAATGTTTTAATTGTGGATTTTGGATAGGAATTTGTATATGAATTTTCGGGTATTTGGGAAGGTAATTCAGGTCTGTGTCTAATTTTAATTGGAGTTCATTCATTAGCGGAAATAATGTGGGGCTTATGAGTCGATGGGTGGAGATGTTTTGCTTTGCGAACATAATTGCAGTTATGGTATTATCCAAATCAGCATTTAACATTCCTATTGGGTTGGTTGTCTTCAGCAGTATATCATACCAGTTTTCGATTTGTTTAATGGTCTAAGTTTTGTATTTTGGAAACTTTTTATTTAGTCTGAGTTTTAGATTTTTGATGGTAGGGTCGTCGTATATATATAAATATCTCGTTGAGAAGGCAGGTCCCAGCATATTGAGTTGAAGGATTGTTTAAAACCGAACAAGAGTTCGTGAGGAGCACTGTGGCGGAGTGGTAGGTTATAATGAGGTCACGCCATAGCAATATATTCAACCGCTATTCGCTTTTTGGCTTAGTAAAGTGCGCTTTAGGTAATCTTTTAGGGCTGAATGTGATCGTTCTAGTGCGCCACTAATGGGTATGACTGGTGAGGTGCCACGAATATTCGGCTACTATTTTGCGGTCATCTTTGTCGTTACAGCAGTTTATATCGCGGTACTCCGCCGAATAATAGGTACTATTCGGCCGAATACCGAATACCAAATCAGCGGGAAAAAAATACACATCATATTAATGAAGATATGGTATTGCCACGTACCGTACGACGGCCAGCAACACCACGTGCTGCATTTGACAAAACAAGCTTTGAAATTTGACGGTAAAAACCATTACGCTTTTCGTCGTAAATGGTACCAGCTTCAAAAAATAACCTCTTCACTATACGCCATCACCCCGGAGAAGAAAGATAAACTTTAGCAAATTTCGAGGTTTAGGTATTGTTTTTTCATTTGCTGACCCGTACAACACCAAATTTGTAAAGGATCAGCTTTTCCAGGCGATTTGATTTCAAATAGTAAATCCATCTCATTTGCCACAGTATTCTCCACGTTCTCCTCATCACAAACCAGTAACGGCATTATCTATGACTTCCTCACAAAGCTGAAAGGCTCCAGAAACTGTCGTGTATTTCCAAATGTCTTATCATTTTTGTTCAATTTTCTTCTTATGACGTGAGAAGAATCGTCACCGCTACTTTCAGAATTCTACCGCCACAACCCAGTTTCAGAGCCATAAATAAATTTTGCCCCTGCTTTCGCCGTCGCAAAACGCAGGGAAACTTGTTTTGAAGCGTGGATCTATAGAAACGTAGCGAGACCGCAGGTTTGCTGGCACACAAAGTTAAACGCTTTTCAAGCTCGGTTTGTAGTGAAGATCTCATTGTTACTAAATTGCGCTCTCTGAATGCCCCGCCTTCCATATTTTTAATAATAAAGTACCCGAGAAAGAAGAAGATCCCCACACTAAACTTTACGCCCGACTAATAACGTATGCGCCAATATCGCCAAAGAATATCGGGCGCTTGCCGATGTTTACGCCGTGAATATTCGGTGCAGTGGCCTTCGGTATTCGCCAAATCACGTACTGTGGCAACCTAGCAACGAACACTTACTAGTTACGCCTTACTTTTAAAGATTTTATTTACTTCCTTAATGATATTAGACAGAATTCGGTACTGTCGGTGCGTTGGATTTTGGACCCAAAATATCATTATATAAATTAACGAAGTTGTCAGCAAATGTTTTGCCCCGCGTTTTAATAGGTTGGGCATACGAATATTTTGTTAGTCATCTTGAAGGTCAAGATGCACGTTTCGGCTTATACAGTCGCGGAAAATCTACCTATGTCAAGAGCGTCCTTATGAATTCGGTTGTGGTGGATATAAGCATTTCCCCATTGCGCCAATAGGCCGCCGATTCATCTTGTTTTCTACCTTTGGCAGTTTCTCTATAACCATGTTCTTCTACAATGCCATTTATATAATTTCTCTCTCGTTTATAGGCCTGAATGTCCAACGTAAATTAAGCGTGCATTTTCGAGAATTATTTCGTTACTCGTCTTGAGATTTTGGTTTGACTTTTCCTTTGTTAACTAGGAGTTACCATGCTACCCGGAAAATAAAAATATACTTACCCGCTTACATAAATTTTTTGCTTAATATTTGGATTGACTTCTAGAGTACTTAAAAACAAAATTTTCATTTCGTTTTATTAATTTATTAAAAGTCTAAAGCGTAGAAATATTTAAAAATTGATGGTTTAACAAAATGATTTAGGGTGAGTTATTATTAGCAAAGGCATGTTTTTTACCTTTTTGTGTGTGAATAATGTCGTGCACTTTTGGCCGTTTACTATTAACTTTGTATAAGTCAAATTTTAGCGCATCAGGATATAAAAAGCATTTTCATATAAATCTTTTGCGAATGGAATAGCTTATTACTTCATTATTAACAAACATTCAAGGTTTACCCTAATTTCTGGCAACGCCGCGTTCCTGTAATGTAAACCCCAATAAAATTTTCGTAAGTTTTACATTGCCAATTGTTGCTATTAAAACGGCAGGATTTTCATACTAAAGCGCACCCTGCGTTAGTATTTTTCTTTCCTGGTTTGTAGATGACGATATTCGTACTTTCAGCTTTAAATCTAATGATTAGTCGAGATGATGGCCTGCAAAAGTAACTGAATAAATCCATTGAAGTGGTCGATGATCTGTATTAATAATTAACTTTACCCAGGTCGAAAATGATTTACAGTCCAGACTATAGCTAAAGTCCCTTTCTATAGTGTGCCATAACGTACCCCAGCTTGGTCAGTGCCCGATGCAAAATGAAATAGGCCTATCTAATTGGTTTTCATCGAGTTGTGATAGAACGCGCTGATTGCGTTACTTGCATCGGTTGTAATAATAAATTCCTTTCGAAGTTAGGACAAGCTAGAGCGACTTATGGAACATCTGTGTTAGAGTCTTCGGAACAGCCTGAAAATCCGCATTCAAATGTATTTCTTAGCAGTTTGTTGAGTGGTTTCGCTATTATTTGAAAAGTTGTTAATGTAAATGCCCGCACATCACAAGCCCTGTGGAATTGCTCGAATTTTGTTTTCGTTTTTAAATGCGGATAGTTAACGATCACGGATTTGCCGGACTGGCCAACACCTTTTTCATTAAGAATGTGTCCGAGGTAGATAACTTCTTTCGAAGGAATTCGCAAATTTTTCGCTGCACTTTAAATTATTTTCCCTGAGTCTCAAAACGCCCG
Organism: Dalotia coriaria; assembly: GCF_025399875.1. NCBI lineage: Eukaryota > Metazoa > Arthropoda > Insecta > Coleoptera > Staphylinidae > Dalotia > Dalotia coriaria. The sequence goes on from NW_027045473.1 coordinate 216,918, forward strand.
CAAGCCCTTTGTGTGATCTTGTAGGTTTGACGCGTAAATTATTGATGCGCGTCATCAAGATAAACGAAGCAATGTTTATCCTTGCAGTCCGCTTAATGCGACTATTAATAGCCTTTTGAAACGTTGCTGGAGCATTACGAAGGCCAAATGGCATTCCTTTTTAAATTGCAGTCCCGCCTGGGGTTACAGAGAATGCTGTTAATTCGTCCTCAGGGCTCCGCCGAATTTGATAGAATCCCCAAGTCAGGATGGTAAAATATTTCCGCTAACCCAATTGGTCCAGAATGTCTATTTGGTAGAGGGTAAGAATCTCCTACTGTGATATTGTTAAGAAGTTTGCGATAGTCAACAACGATGCGCCATTTTCATTTGCCGGTGAATTTCAAAACTCCATAGTGGGAAGCTTGTATGGACTTGATGACTGTTGGATGATATTTTGTTTTTAGTAATTCGCCACTCTGTTTATTTACCGTCGTATTTCTAAACTACAAATTTTTGCTGTTATGGGCTTGTTCGATTCTGCAAAATTTCTACATGTACTGCAGTGTTTGTTGTGCATTTAGTAGCAGAAAATGTCATTAAATTCATTGCAAAATGTTCGCAATTAGTTTTGCTTTTTCTCCACCAAAACGTTTGGCCTACGGTTTAGACACAGCTTGTTCTATCTATGCGTGGCGATTGTACTAAAACAGTAATTTGGGGTATTTGTATGTGATCAAATGGTTCAAGTTCACTTGGATTTGTGGATTTTTATCATCTTCCGTTGTATTTAACGATAAAATGTGATTGAGGACATTTCTTTCTGCTTTTAGTATGGCGTTTATGCATAAATGCCTTCTTTGATTTTTAGGTATTTTGGACAAACGCCTTCTGTGATGTGTTTACCATGCTAATTTGAACTGCTTGCTCAGCATTATGCAAAAATCTGATTTTCTACGCTGGCCCTGTCTTGAATTTTTTTATTTTGCCCTTCCAAAATTGTACCTGGTATATTGATCTTTTATGTTTATTATTGCGTACCGCAATCCATACCGATTATTCCGTCAAATCGATGTTGCCCTAGTTTTAATGGCAATAAACCTGCGGCTTTGATTTTACCACGTAACCGTTCCCGCCGTTTACCGCTGTTTGCCGACAAATTCGATATTTCGGGTTTTTCTATCGCAGATTGAAATGATTCGGTTTACCGCCGGGTTTAATTATGGATAAGTAGCTGCGCCAGTGCTCAACAAAAGGAGAAATGAATTTTTTCCGTATTGCCCTCGCGGCAGACGAAACGCACGGTTTTATGCGCAGGTTATTATCGATAACGAGACAATCGCACAGTCGGCGAGAAACGCCCCTCGCAAATTTCTGCATTTCCCGGCAAAAGCATTTAATCATTCGCGCAATATCCTGACGTTTGATGCAGCCCTGGATTTTGACACGTACGATCTTAACGATTTGAATTTTGAGGTTTGTTTTGATTTGTCGACACATGGTTGATGCCGGCACACTCGCCCCGTGCCACCTTCTGCGTTCCACGCAGAATCTTTCCGTTTACGGCTTTTCCCTCTATATCGACAGCCGCCAGTAAAATGAGTATTTGTTTTGCAGTTTGAGCAATATTTATTCTTTGACTGAGTTTGGTTACTGAAATTAAACTTTAAATTAGAGGCTTCGCTATAGCCGGTGCGTTTTCTGTTAGGAGACACCGGTTAACTCTTCGTAATGCGATGACGCAGTGCGGCAAAGCAGATGCAAAGCCGCAACGCCGTTTCTTTTATGCGCATGCGTGCATTTCCGCTTCAGTTCTGTTGTTTTTATCCAGTGCGATGACATTAATTAATTTGGTTTGTAAATTTTCTCTATTCTTAATTGAAAATCGATTATATTTTCGCCAGATTTCGGCAGGCGCCACTGAGTTCTTCAATTGGCATGTGTTTTGCAATGCGCCGAGCAATACTTTACCCTTCCTAATGCCTTACTGCTTGCCGGATGTGGCGCATTACCTCGGATTTTGAGATTATGATAGCTAAAGCATATCTTTTGTGTTCCTTCCGCGCGAAATGTACTACGCAATCAGCCAGAAAGTCGGCAGCTTGTCGGCGACACGTTAAACAAATCCGTATACGCTCAGATCGGTCATGTTAAAAGCCATTCTATTTGCAAATTGTTTAGAATGTACTGAATCGGTTTCGATTTCGGCTTAGAGCCGATTTTGAGTTGACTTGATTTTAAACATTTTATCGAGTTGGAACGAGTACCAACCGCTATCTTAATTTTGCACAAAAATAACACACAGCAAGTTAGTAAATTTCTTACTCACAGTTTTTCCTGCTCGAATGCTTCCTCTTCGGTTTCGACAGCTTCTGCTAATTGCTGGCGATGGACGTCGTGGTGCCTTCGGCGGAAACATACTATGCGTTATGCGAACCAAAACGTTTAAGTATTTATCGGCTACTCACAGTTTACCGTACTTAAATCTTTAGTTCTACGGTTTGAACGCTTCGAACGAATCTTCTGACGAGTTCTGTTCACCATTAATTCAGTATAGCCAGGCTCTTAGTCGACGTTGCGACTTTGGTTACACAGATTAGCTGTCAAACATGCACACAAGAAATTTGGAAAGATAATGTTTATTAATCTTCTCTTTACCCTATTTAATATGTGTGTTTCTCTAATACGCCGCGTACAAGAGTCCGATTTATGACGCAATGTCTGCTAATGATTTGCTGTTTCAAGTTCAACAGATTTAGCGCAGCCAACATGGTATATATGCGCTATCGGAAATTCAACCAGCCGCAAATATGATATATCTTTAATCGCTCACTTCCCATTGGTATGGGGACAACGGTAACGTAACACATTCCAGGAAAGCGCACCGGCGGAGTAAAACACCACAAACTCGTTTCGCATAAGCACTTTCAAGCCAAAGCGTACGCTTGAAAAATGGCGAAAGATAAAATTTCTAACGCACACGCGATGCGCTGATGCGGAAAATGTTTGACGCAAATAGAAAATGGCATACGGACAGTTTACGATACAAGCGTCCACTGGTTATACCCACATACTGCACAAACCCAATAAAGATTTCACCTAAAGATGCAAAGAACAGAAGCGTGGTGAAAGTTTTTCAGCAATAAACGTAACAATAAAGAATTAGAATGGACGGGATTAACGAATACGTTTTAATACCACCCCGAAACCATACCGCATATTACGAACGCGATAAACAAAAGAAAACCAGACGCTGTTTGACCTGGGCTACCATTGCTAAAACATCAGGTGATCCACACAGACCAACTATTATAGTCCCAGAAAACAATAAATGGTACAAAAAAGTTGTATTCCAATCATATGCGGGTACTCCGTCACGAATGCGTGCGGCATACCAAAAAGTTTGGAACCAAAAAATGGATCGACAAACAGAGTCCGCCGCAATTGCGCTCTACCGCTTGTTAATCACGCAGCTGCGACGTCAAAAACCAACATCATTGACATGCCGCGGTTCTTCATCCACGGAAAACCCGCAACGCTGCCGCGCAAGAGCGCGCTTAACACCACGCTGAACTTGCTATGGCTCCTCGGCTAAAGCGACCAAAGTTACAACCGTCGCCCGCAAATGTCCAGCAAAATGAAAACCACGGCCAGGCTAATTTTAAAATCTGTCCAGCCAAAATAAAATATATAACGGCGAAATGCAATCAATGCCTTATTTTACTTCATTTATTTTATTTCACTTCGTAATCTTGTGTCGCACACTTGGTGACAAAGCGACGCAAAACAATTTACTGTGAAGGCGGAGTGACGAAGAAGACATAACCCAACCATGGGCGGCCAAAACACCTATCCTGTCAGGCAACGGCGCCGTGACCCACTGGTGGGTCACGCCTCAGACGCGCCGCCGCTTAAGGCCGTCAACAACGTGTTAAGTATACAAAGGACCGGAAAAAGCGACTTTACTTTACCATGTAGCATCGTAAATACCGATTGTATGTGTACCTACTACTGGATTTAATCTTTGCATGTCTTACAATTGGCGGTCGGCAAATCATTCCACTTGGATACCAACCGCACCGGTGAATAAGTTACCACATCGTAAAACCCACCATAATAACCCGCTTGCCACGCTTTCGGTTACCGTATTACATGCACTAAATATAAATTAGTCGAGCAACAAAGTAATCTAATCGCGTCAACAAATTTGCAGAACGTACGCAAACACCCGTAGCCGCGTCACAGCCAGTATTCCCTGCCCGTGCTCGAGAATACTTATATATAAATTACATTCAACTTAACCACGGACGCCGGTATTTTACCTACACAGAATGCAGTATTGAACATGTATTCGTTGCTTACCACAAACGAACTGATATGTTATTTCGACCGTAATTTATAAAATGGTAAAACAACTTTTTCTTTAGCGTAAATAACTTTCGAATTAATCGGTTTGCTGTGCAAAAATGTCTGGAAATGTAAACGTTGCAATGTCAAGTAGTGCATCTGCAGTTAACGCGCAGGACTTATATTATTAGTTCTAAACATCACCGGACGGTCATACCATGGTTTCACCTGGCACATAATTAAATGTGTGCGCGAAACTATCAAGCAGTGGATGCATTTTTGAAGTATAACACGTTGACGCCGGCGTGACCCACCGGTGCGGGTCACGCGTGTCTGCTGCCGTATCAGCAAGGCGAAACGACATTTGAATGAGGGTTCGCCTTTGACTACACCACTGGCGGTTATATCTTTTTCTCGTCTCACCTATACATTGAGCTGCATCTTGTCGTACCAAAATGTGTCACCGATTACATATTATAATAAATAGTGACCGACCGAAATTTCAGTTTCGGCTTCAATTTCGATTTCGGCCAAAATTGATGAAACTTGTGGTGGCAGAACCACAAACTCCACACCAAAGACGCACGGGCTAACTGCGGCTAAGTCGTGGTCGTCACTTGCCATCCTCAGTTTGCACATAGTTTCGGTCGGGACTCTAAAGATAAAGGCATTCATTACAAAGAAAATAAATAAATACACGGCCTGCAAAAACAATCGCTTTTGCTTTAGCAAGCAAGTCATAACAACCAGTGGCACAGCTGGAATTAATTAGATGGAGTTGAAAATGCTCAAACGCCGCCCGATGCGGCGGTGACACTCAAAAACCGCGCCGGTCAAACGATGAAGAAGATATTAAATTATTTTAAAAAGCGACGAATAAACGTCGTTAATCATGTAAGAATAACAAAGAAATGCAAATATTGGCAATTGCATTGAAAGCAAATAAAACCCACAAAACGGAAAGATAAAACAGAAAAGAAATGCCCCAGAAAATCACATCATTGCATGTTGGTATGGATCCTTGTTAATTTTTACGAAGCTACTACCACCTACTGAAGATGATTATACCGTTATGGAACTACCGACAAGCATGACATACTTAATTTTGATAAACTTAAACCCAATTGGATTTACTTCGTTTGGAAAGATTAAGTAACAACCACTCTATCAGTTTTATACCACAATTGAATTTATTAAGGAACAATTTTCAATACATCGACCGACTGATAAATCCAATAAAGGATATTTATTACTAGCATTAGAACCAGAACAGATAAATATAAATAGATGTAACTACTAAGGAACTGTCTACAATTAATTATTATTATATAACGGAAATAATGTATGAATATTTCAAAAGTGACTTATTGGAACATATAAAACTTGATGTTACTTAGCTTTATAATGTTAAAATCATTTAAATGTAATTCATTGCTTTATAACTTTTATGTGCACGATAATAAAATATCAAAATGCAAATAATATATTGCAATGCATACAAATATATTGCCGTAAGAACATGCTTTTCTATAATTTATCGCTGTAGTTGTATTGATGGTTGTTTGCTGAGTAGGTTGTTGTTTCCTACAGTTGTATTGTTGTTGTTGTTGTTATCATTTTCATGACAAAGGACCATACAATAGATTGCCAATTTTCATAACAATTCTATGCTATATTATCCGGAACAAAATACCTCGACCAAGACTTCCTCTCTAATTGAATAAATTCCGCATAAAGTGTTTCCAATTAGCATTTTCAATCATTCATTGTTCGTATTCGAACCGCAATACTCAAAAATGAGTTCGTCCCAGCAATAGTGAAAAACACCTCTTAATAAAGTGATAAACCCAAGGAAGAGGCCAATTTTTGAAGATAGTGATAACGACGATAGGTGGTCTCAGCTGGATACATTGTGCTGAAAACAATGCAAGAAGAGTCATCATCATCATTTTAAAACCCACCCTAACGCAGAAACCGAGATTGAAAAGCAACGATCTACAGCTCAACCATTTTAAACGAGAGAATGATGAAAGTGATGAAGAGTGAAAATACGCAACTCGAATTTGCAAAGTGAAAACTGGAGAAGAAAGTACTACCATATACCGGATGATGAACTAAATGGATGTAATAAGCAATTTTATTGCTCTTTCAAAAGCTAAAGCAAAACGCCAATTCCAATTGACTTTGGAGGAAGATGACGACAAATTACGGTGGCATCATTGTTAAAGCACAACTCTAACGCCATTATATTTTTACCAGACAGGTAACAATGATGATCACGTGATCAGACTCCCCAGAATTCTTCCCCACCACTTTGCAAAGATTTTACCCTAATGTTAAATCCCATAAGAAATCGTGCCGGAAGTCGCCTTATTATGCTGTCATCGTCGTCGTATCAAAACTTACATTCAAATTATGAGCGGGCGTGCTGGCACGTTAAGTAAGTACGCGCGCAAAAAACGTCGCATCAACACTTACATTCAATTTACAGCGTTCACCACTCCTTACCGGACGCGCCACCAAAATTACAGCCGCTGTCTCACCACTTTACCGACGCGCTACCAAATTACAGTGTTCTACAATAACCGACTCGCTAATTAAAAACACTTTTGACATTCGCCGCCAGGCGGCGCTGATGCTGAGGCGGAATGAGGCTGAGGCAGCTTAGAATCCCCAGCATTACATCTACCATATGAACAAGAAAAATTGGCATTCCAAACACCAAAGAAGCAGATGAAAAAAGGGTGTAGGAAACTTGTTCCAGCAGGGAACAACAACCGATAAGTAAGAAAAAATTACAACTTAAAAGGTTAATATCAGTGATTGATCTGAGGGAAGAAGAGGAGGATGACGGTGAAAACTGGGCCGAAGATATAAAAGAAGATGAACGGTTTCGAAAATGATGAAGAATATGACGATGAGCAAAACGAAAAGAAACAAAAAGAATATAGCTTGGATGAGCTGAACTCCGTTGCTAGTCAGGCATACCAGAAAATAATTCCCTTGTCTGCGGTACCACAAAATACACCCATAAATATTGACGAATGGAAATTTGTGCATACCCAGTTTAGGAAAAAATTAGTCAGAGGTTAACAATGGGAAATTAATTATATTCCTACCCAAGAGATTTACAAAATTTTACAACATAAACAAAGACCTAGCTCGACTCGAGTGCTCTCAAGTGTCAATAATTTATAAAGGTAAAAAAAAAACAATTTGCAATGAACGCAACACGCACCAAACAGAATTTTTAAAGTGTTGTATTATTATTATGTTTTTTGTATTGTAGGTAATCGCTTTTCCATCAACGCTTCAAATCAAACTTCAAGACAGAAAATTTTTAGAACTTAAAACAGCAAAATATGTAATAGCTTTTAAGAAATAGATATAAATTTGTGCATGAACTTCCAACTTTTATGTGTTACATCAATGCGCATATCATACATTGTTTTCAGCATTACATTTTCAGAGCGATGGGGCGTTGGTACCTCATTAACAACCGTGTAGGGTGTAGGTACGTGTTAAGTAAGTTTCATAAGTGCGCGCGCGCGCACGTTATCATTATCAGGCAAGAGATTATACGTCTGGGCGTTGGCTCGTCAAGTAAAAAAATATACCAGACGTATAACCACCAAATATCAAACTGGTTCATCAAAACTTTAATAAACCCGGTGGCATCAACATGATAATCGGTTCCGAGTTATTTGCGAGTCTGCTTTATGTAGGGCAAATATCTACCCACACTACAAAAAACAAAATTGGAATAGGTTATAGATGAGCAATGCACATGCATTCCAAAATATCTAATATGTCTAGCAATTAAGCAATAAACGATTTTGAGATTTCAAATTTTTGGGAGATAGAAGATTGGCCTTTGACGAAGGAAGAAAGACGTTGTGAAAAGTCAAGTCAAGAAGACGGTCAATTTAGAGCCTCCGCAAACCACAAACTTTCTATCGGCCGATAGTTTGGTCGGGCTTATAATCAGTATGAAGATGTATGCAAGCCCGCATACTACAACGATTTTGTATCGGCCGATAAATAAATTTGATAGGGTACTCAACTGCGTTCAAACTAAACTACCGGCCGACTGCTATATCAGTATGGAGCTCCTCGCAAGCGCGCACACCGACCGATTGTTTAGTCGGCCCACTCGACCAATGGTTCAGTTCGCTCCGAGTTTTGACGCTGGATGGTTGTGCATTTTTGTTTTCATTATGTCGCATGTCGAGTCTCGTTCGAACTCTCAAGTGGTACGAACGTGTTAAGCGCAGAAAGTGTGAAAATAAAAGCCAAAAGAGAAGAAACTTTAACGAAAAAGTGCAGCCTTCGGCTGTCAAGCCAAACCATGGCAATTCCTAACCAACGGCTTCTGAAAGTTGCTAGGGATGCTATAGAAGAAGATGTCATCGCTTCCAAAAGACTGAAATCCAGCAGCAAAATCGCCTCTTCTTCAGAGAACTCGAATAGGATCAACGCAAAACTACTCAACGAATTACTACCACCGAGACAGGTAGTAACGGTTAGCACAAAAATCGTTATGATGCACTAGCTGCTGACATCGAACAAGAAGCGAAAAATACTGATAATGATCAGGAAATGGAAAAACCAGAAATACTTTGGTGATCAGTTCAATGCATCTTAAAACGGAATACCATATATTTACATCTTCCTCTGGAAGATCGTAAATTTCCAAAAATACCTACAACCTATATACGGAGAAGACTGATGAAGAAATTTTAGTATTACTAACACAGATGACTTTGGATGCTTTCTAAAGTCACCAAATTAAAGAACACTCATGAGCCAGCAAAATTTTACAAGCACTTGAAAACGCCGCAAGAGAAGGAAGAGGACCACTTTCAACATAAAGTGACGAGAAGTCTGCTACAGCACGCAGTGAAGATTTTCCGTCACTACCTGAAGCTAGAGGACAGCAGCATCGGCCTCCCCAAGCAACAAACAAGGACACATACTATAAGGCCCCTTCAAGTGCTCCCAACCAAACAAACCAGACAAGATACCAAGACCAGACAAGATACCAAGACCATAAGATACCAACACCAGAGCCGACAAATCTAGCGAATTAATGGCCGAACTCGACAAACTTCACTCTATGATTGATGTAAGTAAAATGCTAAAGCAGATCAAAGAATTAAATGTAAAACTGTCAAACACTAAAGCGATAATGAAACCCTACATATGTATGACTTTCAACCCGAATGGCGATAAATAACTTTAAACATGTATTTGTGAATGCTAATGGGCTACATTAACCAAAACTGGTAAGCCGCATATTTCTCGAAAAATATAACGTTGACATACTAGCTATCAATGAAACAAAACTATCCCCACAAAATTACTTAAGATAAAAACTACGACATTATAAGAAAAATCGCGATAACTTCAGGGAGGAGAAGGTTTTTAGTCAAAAATAATATACAATTCTTACAACCGTATGATAACAAACTAACATTTAGAGCTACGCAACCAAAACACCACAACCTCATTAGTCACCACCAAAGCCAACTCTGATTGTAAAATTAACACCTTGACTTAGACATAATATTCAAACAGTCAGGCAAACATATCTACAAAGTGACTTAAATTCAAAAATGCATTCTAGAGTAAAAGTACCCCAAATCACAAAATGGTAATATCCTTTATAATTATAAGGAATCAACAAAAACGCTGCTATAACTTCGCCCACATGACGACGCATGGTACGTGGCCAGTCCTAAGCCCGGATAAAGAAGGAAGGTTCCAAGACCATTAGCAACCGATCTTGGGGAAAACGAATTTACCGCTCACAGAACTACTGTACTGCCTCGGAAAAGCGACTCACTGACAAAACGTTGACGACCCATGCAAAATCCAAGGAAGTGAGGTTAGGAAAACAAAAACACGACGACGAAAAAACGCAGAAGAATGTAAGATTTATGACTTGGAACATAAAAATCATTGAATGTAAGAGGGACCAAGAGCTAGAGAAAGAACTACGAGAGAGGAAAATTGACATCTGTGCCCTGCAAGAGACACATAAAAAAGGAAAAGGCCAATCAGTAATCGGGGAGTACCTGCTGGCATATAGTGGAGTGAGTAAAGAAGTACGCGCAAAGGCAGGTGTCGGTCTATTAATACATAAGAACCTAGTCCACCTAATTATTGAAACACAATATATTTCAGAAAGAATTATAAAAGTAAAACTCAACATCAACAACCGAGCACACAATGTTATTAGCATTTATGCACCTGAAAGTTGCAGAACCCAGGCAGTGCGAGAAGACTTCTATACTCATCTACAAGAAGTGATTGATGAAATCCCTACCCATGAAAGAACAATAATACTAGGGGATTTCAATGCACGGATTGGAAACTCTGTTATCCCAGGAATAAAACAAAGATTTAACGAGGATGTGATTAACGAAAATGGCGAACTTTTAATTAATTTATGTGCAGATAATGAGCTCCGGATAAATAATACTTTTTTTAACCACCCAATACAATACAAATATACATACCAGAATACAAGAGGACACTGCTCAATGATTGACTACATGATCACCAACCGACACATAAAGCCAGCACAAATTATTGATGTAAGATGTCTCACAACTGCAAACATAGGTAGTGACCACAACCTACTTCTAGCAAAATTTGATTAAACACCTACAAGAAGAATAAACCAGTAGGAAGAGAGACAACAATGAAACCAATGGTTGAATTACTCCAACAACCATCAATAAGAGATCTGTACCAAAAGAAGACTAACTCTAAAAATAGATAGTAGAGAATACTGTAGCAGACAGCTGGCAGAAATTAAAAACCAATATTATATCCGCCGCTCATGAAGCACTTGGAATGAGGAGAACTACTCAATACAACCCATTTGCCAAACATACCCCCTGGTTCGCTGAAGAGGTCAAAGAGAAGTGCATAGAGAAGAAGAAAGCCTTTTTAGAATACAAACACACAAGAACAGCACATGCCTACCGAAAATATAAGAGAATTCGCAACGCACAACTTGGTTAGTTAGGGTGGCATAAGGACAACACAGAAAACATACTCAAAACAAATGGAGAGCGATTTTACGCTTTGCAAAAGGATATCTGGAAATTTATTAGGCGTCAAAGATCAGACCTAAACGAAATTATCAAAGCAGAAGCGATTGACGATGACACATGGAGTAACATCTGGGCTACTGAATTATATCTCGAATATCGCAGAAGTGCCAACCGATAACACCCCAACCACTAAGTAAGAAGCTCAAACAACTAGCGAAAAAATTGGAGAAAGACAAGGACTCGGCCGCAAACAAATGGAGCCAGCTAAATCCCTGGTTGAAGAGGCATGTCGAAGCACGCTCGAATTTAAACTTGGGGAAAGGTCCGCAAACCAACCACTGGTGGAACGATACTTTAGCCCGTCTACGATGTGAAAGCATTAAATGTCGGAGGGCCGTTACAAGAGCCAACACCCACCTCACGCCTGGGGACCAGGAGCAAGAACATCTGAACAGCATTTGGAAACAAAAGAAACGAGAACTTAAAAAGGCTATAATACGAGCCAAGGATGAACGCTGAAACGCCTTCGTGAAGAATTGACGGACGACCCCTGGGGACATGCCTACAAGGTCGTAATGAAAAACCGGGCTGCAAACTGACGCCTCTACCACCAGACCCTCATCAGGCAGCAGGTAACTCAACTGTTTCCAAAACGTCGCCGAGAAAACGAGGCAGCACAACGCAATGATTCACCAGAAGGATATTCCCACACTGACGGAATCACAGATACTTACCGCAGCCAAAGTTTAGGTTAAAGAAGGCACCAGGCCCAGACGGAATTACTCTCCGGAGATAGTAATCTGCCTAGTAGAAAGTTGCCCCAACATTGTGGTAGAGGCCTCAACCAGGCACCAAAGGAATGGACATCTGAAAATCGCTCGGCTAGTGCTCCATACCAAAACCCAAAAAAGACACCTACAGACCGATTTTGCATTCTCAACGTGATAGGAAAAGCTACTGGAACATGTACTACTAATTTGGCTGATGAAGGACATAGAGAGTGACGGGGACCTGTCTCCTCAACAATTTGGCTTCAGAGAAGGCAAAACCACAGTGCTTCGCTACATGCAAAAAAGTATGCCAAATGGCAGATAGAGCAAACACGGGGCCATACAACAAGAGGAAAGTCTGCGCACTAGTCACCTTTTAGATATAAGAAACGCATTTAACAGTGCACCTTGGGATGGATTATAAAGGTGCTAAGAGACAGGAAGGTTAAACCACGCTACACAAACATTATACAAAAGCTACTTCCAGCAAAAGAAAAGATAGTGGCGGAAATTCCATACTTCCCCGGTAACGCGGCGGTCCCACACAAGGATCAATCCTGGGCCCATATCTATGGAATGTTTCATTACGATGACGTGTGCTGCGCATACCTGTAGAACCTTTCGAGGTGTCCCTCATAGCATACGCAGATGATCTAGGCCATCGTTGCAGTGTGATAAGACTGGGAGATGGCCTTTTAAAAGAAAACCGGAGGACACGATGCGATCTGTAAAAAGAACCCTGCAAAAAAAACAACTGAGTTGGCCCAGGAAAACAGTAGCTTGAGAAGTACTCGACTGGAAGAAGGAAAGTGCAGCACCTGAAATTAAAACATCGATGGCGTAACCATACAAACATCAGAAGCCATAAAATACCTAGGTCTACTTCGGGAGAAACATGTCTCTTTAAGAAACACCTCACTGAAGCATGCACAAGGAACCGTACGACCCAGCTGCTATCTCGATAACAATGCCCACCGCTCGTGGACCAATCTGCGAAAAGAAACCGTATTACAGCGTCTGTGCCTCCATCGTGATGTATAAAAATTTGGAGCAGGATCCTAGACAAACCAAATACAAAGTATGCTAACGCGGATCCAGCGAGCGATGTCGGCAAAGGTGTGCTGTGCCTATCGCACACATCAGTACAGACGTAGCGGCAGTGATTGCGGGTACAATACCTCACCATACTTCCAGCGCGCAGGCAAGAACTAAACAAGTGGAACAAGGAAGAGCAGATGCAGGCTTGGCAGTGGTGGGACAAAACAACGGGGAAAGCTGGAAATCACGAAGAAGCCAATACCAAAACATAAGCGAATGGGTAAAACCGCAGGCATGGAAACATTAACTCCAATCTGACATGGTATTGAGCGGGCACGGATGTTCTTTAGAGCCTGAAGTGGCCCTGAAGGCTGCAGAGGATGACAAGTGTGCAGACTGCGGGGAAATTGACGATGCACCACCAATCTTGAATGCAAAAGATGGCGCAAGGCCAGGAGGACACGGAAAAGATATGCGGGAAACTTACGATACTAAACATCCTGAAGAAATGCTGCAGGAGCGAAGAAAAACTAAACGTAATAGAAGATCTAATACACGTCATCCTAAACACAAAGGAAGAAGCGGAACGGGAGAAGTGGAAAGGATCACGAGAGAAGCTAAGAGATAGACCCAACAACCAGGGGTGCACGCCCAGGCATCCGGGCGGCCTGCCTGGAAGAAAATGCCGGAAGGCAATCCCGAGGCAAGGCGTACCTTCCGGCCAAGTCGAAAGGGGTTTTAGTGGGTGAGAGCCCCACACCTTAGGCTGGCGAGCTTCCAAACGATACCAAAAAAAAAAAAAAGGGTATCGACTAGAGGATGTATCTTGCTATTACACAAAGATCAGTCCTAATTAGACGATAAAGACTGTTGAAGATATGTACAGCCACAACTACTTTGAGGCCAAAGTTAACAGTCGGACTCTAATGCCCATCATCACCAACATCAGCTAAACATCATGTGCTTTGCGGACGATGCTGTACTTTATCAAAAGTACAATGAAGACGACCCGCTACACGTTTTGAACACAACCGGCATAGAACATTTAACAACATGAAGATATCTTCATCTAAAACTAAATGTATGGTACTTGCACCAGAACCAACAAGGTGCAAACTAGAGTTGGAAGGCAAAGTCATAGAACAGGTGTCACAGTTCACATATTTGGGAATCCCCACCACTAGCTATGGTGACTAGTATCACGAAGTACTCCAACAAACAATAAAAGCAAACAAAATTGCTGGATGCCTGAAATGAATCTACACTACGGAACAAGCACATCCACCCAAGTCTTCGCGGAAGCCAGTTATAAAGCAGTGATAAGGCCAATAATGACATACACCTCGGAAACACGAGCAGACACCTCAAAAATCAAGAGCTTGATGGAGACATCGGAAATGCGCACGCTAAGAACAATAGAAGGTACAACTCTCAGGGACAGAATACCAAGTAAGCAGATTAGAGAGAGGTGCGAAGTAAAGGAAATCAATGAGTGGATACAACACAGAAGGTCAGAATGGAACAATCACATCAGTAGGATGGAGACCACAAGAATAGTCAGAGTAGCACGCGACAAATCGCCACAAGGGCGCAGGTCGCTGAAGTAATCTAGAAAAGATGCAGTCGATGTAATACAATGAAGAAAACAGCTATTGCCTATATAAGAGAAGCGCTACGAAGAAGAAGAAGAAGAAGAAGAAGAAGAAACAAAATGTTATAATAATTTACCTGAATGATCCCACCAACTACCCAACAACGGCAATAACCCATCTACAGTCGATATTGCTATTGCAAAATGTATCCGGAGAAGCAATAGCTCTGCGTGAACTCTGCCCGACTACTTTTCCAGTCCGTTTTAAATTGCATAACATCACATAAATCTACAAGAACCAAATGGAACCCGTCTAGACTACAAAATGCTAAGGGATTATTCAGGGCAAACCCTTACTAGGCAACATTAAAATTCCGAGCAAAATGTGCACAATTGAGAATATAGACCGCAAATAGAGATACTCAGTGAAATCTACAAAAAGAAGCCATGCAGAAATCCATCAATAAAATTAAGCAAAGCAAAATGTCAGCCCCCTGCCAAGGATACTAATAAAATTAATCACCGAAACGCGTCCCCAAGGGACAAGGAAAAAAAAACAGGACCAGGCTCTACTACTAAAACGGTAAACATTAAATCAACAAATAAAAAGCAAATATTAAATATAACAAAAACAAAGTATTGGGAAAGTAAACTACAACAAATCATAAATTCCAATCATAATTGAAATATTTATTTATTTATAATTTTCGTGAAATGGATTTAAATCCAATATTCCAAAATCCAAACCAAAACTGAAATTATCAAACCCAATATTCACGTGAAAATTACAAATAAATAAATATTTCAAATATAAAAATTAATACGGTCACAAAGAAAAGTAATACAAACCATAATACTATTTCGCATACAAAATTTGAAACCCAACGCACAAAATAATTTAGAAATTCGATAAAAACCGCCAAACGTAAGTAAAGTTACGAATTTAATAATGCAAAGAAAGCCTCAAATATCCTAAAACGTTACGTTACGGTTCAGTTTCACGAACTACTTTACCGGAAAACTCATACCAACAAACTATTCATTAAAACTAAAAGAAATAAAGCCAAGTAATTAATAATTCCTACCAACTAAAAAGCCCGGTAATTGACTAAATACAAAATATTATACAAAAATCTGCTCAAAAGTATAGTATTTATCCCTCGAAATCATTAATTTTGCATTAGACTAAACTTACTTTCGCACGGTTTGAAAAGCGCCGCGTAATCCTTCCAATCTTAAGCCAAACAAGTCAACACATGGATCCAAGTGAAGCTTATAGGCTGATAGTTTCTAAACACCCTAGGCAAAGTAGCTGAAAAAGCTTATTCTACAAAATTAAACGCATAAAATTGAAACAAACAAATTTTAATGAATGAGCAATTGGATCCAGAGAAAATATTCCACTATCCAACAAGTGGTAGGGCTATTAACAACATAAAAGAATCTTGGAACGAAGGAAAATAACCCATGGCTCTGCTTGACATTGAAAAAGCGTTTGACATGCCAGTTCAGTGCCTGGGCTCATATACAAGCTTTATTCACATGAATATCCATCCTCAGCTAATCAAGTTACTTCAAGCACAGCTACCTAACAACAGATCACTAAAAGTAAAATTGGATGCGGCATCTCAAAACCTTATGAAAATAGAGGCAGGATCCCGCAAGGCTCTAATCTTGGGACCTAGGACTTATCTTTGTTCATGAGTGATATACCCAAACACCCAGTACGAAAATAGCATTGTTTGCAGATTTATCAATTCATCAGATGATTGATGAGATGAGAGATACCACAACCGTGATAAATGAAATCAGGAAACAAAATGTATGGTTCTGCCATGGGCAGGTATCTCAAAACCCATATCACAAAAACCGCTATAATATGAAATAAATGCTTTAAGACTACGTAAATGCGATAGATATCGAAGAAATGACTATAAAGTCACTGCCGAAATAATTTAGACTTTATCGGCCGATAGTTTGGTCGATAATCAGGATGAAGATGTATGCAAGTCCGCATACCACAACGATTTTGTATCGGCCGATAAATAAGTTTGATAGGCTACCCAACTGCGTTCAAACTAAACTATCGGCCGACTACTATCAGTATGGAGTTCTTCGCAAGCGCGCACACCGATCGATTGTTTAATTGGCCGACTCGATCAATGGTTCAGTTCGCTCCGAGTTTTGGCGCTGGATGGTTGTGCTTTTTTTTTTCATTATGACGCTGCCCAATTCTACTGCATCGCTGGTTGTAGAATTAAAGAAATTGAAAAAAGACCAGCACTTTATAAAAAACAATTAAAAGAGTATTCTGATGTAAACGTAAAAAAAAAGTTGTGGGAAGAGGTTTGTGAAGCGGTTGTTCCTAGTTGGAATGAACTTAGTGCCGAAGACAAAACGAAAGAAGGTACGTAACTATTTATTAGGTACATATACCTAACACAATAATCTTGCTTTGAAAACAAAGTTTTATAGAGATAATATTAAAATCCACCTCTACTATCAATATGCTTGCTTGAGCTATCTACAGTGTCAACCGTTAGATGGAGTTGTCAATCCTGCTCGTGTCTTTAAATAAACAGTTGGATAAAGCCATAGCATTCGGGCTCCAGACTCCGGACCGAACAGTCGACTCTCTGAGCTCGAGCGCTATCACCAAGTCGAACGTCTGAGAGTTTACGAAGATTATAGAAAGAGATTACCGAGAAAGATTATAGAAAGTAAATACCATTAACAAAACCAGCTACGAAGCCAGCTTCTTCGACGGCTTGCATGGACGGCGACACGGACGCCGCCCTTTCCGACTCCTCCACATCGACAGCATCTTCAGCGACCACGACCCAGTCGAAGGTCAAGATCTACCTCAAGGGTAGATCTTGTTCCGCCGCCGAGTCGAAAGCGGGGAAAAAGCGAGTCCGTCGGGTTTTTTGTCACCCACGACACGACACCCACGACACGACACCCACGACGAAGACGACTCCCACGGAGAAGAAGATGCCCACCGACAAGCCGACAGCAGAAAGCGAAGCCGGTGCGTTTGTGCGGATTCGCACAACCGCCCCAGCCGCCGCCCCCGCTCACGTTGATCAGAATGCGATCATTGAGCGTCTAGAACGGCGGTGCGAGCGCCAAGAGGCTCAGATATCTCAGCTTATCGCTGAGATTAGCCGCCTAAATGTAAAGCTGGAGCAAGTGCTGCCCCCGGCGCCCGGCACCATGCCGCCGCCTCCACCGCCGCCAGCCAAGAAGGCCAAATCGACCAAAACCGCGCCCAAGACTGTCGTTCGGTCCGCT
>NW_027045474.1:0-23987 GCF_025399875.1 Dalotia coriaria
TGATTCAAGCGCAGCCAGTGGCAGAAAAGAGAACTATTAGCTTTGTATATAATTGTGAACCATGACTACGACGAAAAAGCCTATACCGTTCGGACTCCTTATATCTATACTTCGTGCCGTGTGAGATCACGCGATGTATCGTTTACTTAAATATAATTCTTCAATATCAGCCAAGATGTCGCTAAAATGCGTAAATTTATATTAAACTCTGAATTCATTTATTGCAGTGTATTGTTTGTTGGTAGTAGTGAGCGCACAACGTCTTGACTGACGAATTGCGGGCCCGGTAAGATCACGCGATTTATACGTCACATTGTGTTTTCATCAGCTTGTTTGTTTACATCTGCCAATATCCTTGGGGTGTGAACACTCGCGCAGCGATACTACTTAAGTGTATTGCATTCGGGCAGTCGCGTCTTATCTTTCGTCTTTGCGTGGACACAGTTGACTCCAGTTTGCGTACCTGTGCGGTGTTTCTCGCGAGTTGCAATGACGGAAGTGTTAATTCCGCAAATCTCGCTGTTTCGATTGCGATATCGATGCCATAATATCGGCGTTTGTGTATAAACACGTTCTGTTATCGCGTTGAACCAGCTTAATGCTGCTGTGCCCGCGCTACAAACGTTCGAACGTTTCGATCTGTTCTTACTTGCATTCGGCTCGTGACGTTTTTTCCTTCATTTTAGTTCAAAGAATTACTTTACATTTTATAGTTCGGTATAAATATCGACGTAAACATAGGGACTTAATGACGTGTTTAGTATTTTGTGAATGATAATTTGTGCGTGAAGCGATTATAAAAGTCGGGTCTTTTTGGTGCATATGTGTTCCGTCGACCAATGAATTATTTTGACAATGAACATTGGAGTTAGATATTTGTATACAATTGGCAAATTCGAGTATGCGTGATTCACGTGCTCAAGTGCGCAGCATACTGAGAATTCTAATACACGTGGTTTTACTGTTTCAGTACTTAATTTAATAATTCAACACGCTGGTAAGTTTGCAAATATTAATATATTTCTACCTTTAATCCTATGATACGAGAGTACCGTCGTAACTCAAAATTGTCGCATGCCGTCGGATGCGTTTTCAGTCTCTCTACAGAATGTCGATTTCACCGTGCTGATCGTCCCTTTAATTGCGCGTATTTTTTCAGCTGGTATTATTCGTTGGTATTTTTATTCCTGAAATCACATTGTCAATTAAATATTGCTCTTAGACTGTTTGAGAAATGTAATCTCAATGTCCGTCGCGTATGCTTGTGTGATGCCGTCGGCCGGCACTGTGCCTTGTTCGAGGTGTATTTCAAGAACGAGTCGCAATATCTTAATTTTCTTGATTTTGTAATAAAATTTTATAATGGTGTTTTATTTGTATATTTATTGAAGTTGATTATTTTTCCTATCTTCTTTTCAACCCTATCTTCTTTAGCACTTTTAAAAGGCCTTAAAATTCCGTTCGATTATTGGTATATTTAAAACAATTTGAAAACATAATATGGTAAACACCTGGTAGCGGTAGAAGTGACTCGTGTTCAGGGCACCTTACGAAGGTAGCGATAGAAGTGACTCGTGTTCAGGGCACCGTACGAAGATAGCGGTAGGAGTGACTCGTGTTCAGGGCACCGTATAAGGGTTGCGGTAGAAGTGACTCGTGTTCAAGGCACCGCAGGAAGGTAGCGACAAAAGTGACTTGATTCAGGGCACCGTATAAGGGTTGCGGTAGAAGTAACTCGTATTTATAAAATATAATTGTTTTTGGACCGTTTAGTCTTGGAACTTTAATTTTTTTATATGCTAGAGAATTTTCTAAACTTTCATAATAGTTGAAAAAAATGATTAAGCACCTCCCCCCTTGCCCATTTTTTCACAGGAATTAAGATTTCATCTCTTAGATTTCCATTTTAACTCGCCTATTTTATAGAGAGTAAAAGTAGATTTCGTGCATGTGTGTTATTGCAATATTGTGAATTTTTAGTATCGGCTTCTCAACTTTGTTTCTTTTCTCAAGTACGTTTGTGTATAAACAATTTTCTTGTTCGACTGACGCGTATTATCGCTACGTACGTGCATTGTATCTGGCTACGAGCAGCGCACACGGCAGTCGTATCACCGCGTGGGCCGCGTTCGCGTCTCTCTAATCGCCACGCGTTTTCAGACTTCTATTATTCAATTAATAGTCGTGTATTCTTTTCATTATCAGCAAGATATTCGTAACGAGTATGTGTGGCTGTTTTTTATGAGTTGTGGCGATTAGAGTGTTCTTAAGTAAGAAATAAGTGTGTGTTAATCTCTGCGCGAGTTTTCAGTGGATAGGATATATTCCTGGATCTACAAACTCTTCATCAATAGTAGGTGTGTAATCACTTTTTTTCGCTGTAAGTTGAGACGGTTTAACTTAAATTGATTATTCCATTTGAGGGATATTAATTTTGCAGATTACAAACACGTGGTAGCATTTTGATCAGAATTCTTAGTTCCGTTTCCGAAAATAACATGCATAATTTAATTATTAAAGTATCTTAAGATTATTTAGCTGACAATATTCATGTGATCGACCACGCTCACTTTGCCGTCGACCGCCGGCTCGTTCCTATTTTCGCTGAACGTTTTTAATCGAATTACACTCCTTAGCATCATTAAATTAAAAAGTTTCTTGTTGATCTAATAAAATCTTGTACATTGAATAGTTTTTCGCTATCATAGTCTCCATATATCTTAATATTTTTCAAATAACTAGTTATTTTTATCGTACTTACCTACTGTATTACCACGCGCCGTCGCTTGGCGTCTGCTGAGTTGGATGTTTGCCGCCGGATGTTCTATCAATTTATGATGATTCTTCACCCGTCGGTTAACTTATTTAGTTGATAAATATATACACAATATAAGTGTATAAAATGTAAGTGTTTTATTCTTGTAGCATCTTTTTACTTAACTTTTCCGATGATTTTCGGGTAAAATCCTTGAATTTATGTTAAAATATAGTTGTTTCCGTATAAATTTCTCTCGTCATGATGAGAATATTGACCATATTTGTAGTTTTTAAAATTTTCCTTTTGTAATACCCTGTATATTAGTTTTTCTAACAATACGTAGTAAATCGCCTTTACTTGTGACTTTTGAGTGTTCTTTGTTTTAAACTTGGGATTTTCCTTCTGGAACACCCTGTATATTCGCTTTTCTTTGTGCTCGTAAAAAAGAAGTCTAAGCCAGTTAACAAAGATAGGTTTATTTCAAAGATGTTTTTGAGAGGTGATTCAGTTATTTTGATTGTGAGAAATCCACTTGCTGCACAGAAATAAGCTGGTGGCACTATGATTATATGTAACTAACATTTAAGGATTGTATTTTATTTCATTTTTATGGTATAGCTGTATAAGCCAGTTAATTTCAATGAATAAAATTTGGTTTTATATTGCAGAACAAACACATTTGTGTCATTTTGGTAATTATATTTGAAATGATATCAATTTGAAGCAAGTATTTTATGCTAGAATTAGTGTTTCAACCTACCTTTGTTATATCAACAAATAAATATGTTTTTAGTTTGTTGCTATGGTCACTGCAAACAATTTGCTAACTAACTTCATTAGCTATTTATTTGATTGCAGTAAATATAATTTGTTGTAACTTTTGACACAACTTTTGTGCAGTTCACATAAAATGTTCGGCAACGACTCAAGTGTGCAAATTGCACTAAACTTACTCCTCAATGTTATCACGCAGCGTAATTTTCAAGATGCGTATTGTATCATGGTGTTCCCATACAATGAATCCGAATATCAGTTTCCTACCTTGTTTAATAATTCAAATCCTATTGTTATGAATCCGACCGCCTGCTATCCTGGCTGTTCTCATTACATTCTACATGATTATTCCGACAATATATATTTAAATTCTTGGTGGCTGAAGGGATGTTTTCTCCACAACGGAAATTATCGTTTTAAAGCGATAATATTAATGGAAACCGTTAATATTACAAATTTTTTGGATCAAATTTTTCTCAACTCTATTTTTATTTCAAAACAAGACGATTTTTTTCACGTCGACGGTTTTACTAATTTAAATTCGACTAACTCGTATCTCTCAGAGAGACGTTTGAACAGTTGGTGTATTACCACTAATAAATTCGCGGATGATGGTGATGATGTTGGAAACTTCTTTGAGAGGTGGAAAAGAAATGAAGGGATGAATATTGTATACATTCCGTCGCAAATTAACACCATTCCATTTGATTATACAATCAATAGCTCTCATTATGGCACTGAGAAAAATTTAATTGCAGTATTTGCGAAATCTTTGAACTTGGACTTTGAAGTTAAAGGATTTCAATTACTTTATGCTCCTTTATTAAATGGTAAAGTGATTGTATCAGATCCTAATATTTATTCCTATCCATCATCGTATCCGTTGACGGAAGTTTATTATTCCTTCTTTGTCCCAAAACCAAAGTAAGTTTATATTTTTTATAACGTTACTAGGATTATTTAATAAATAATATATTTGTACTCAACAGAATTTACGATCACTGGCTGCGTTTTGTTCAAGTATTTGAAATCAATTTATGGATATTTATTTTTGTATCACTCGCATTTGGTGCGTTGTATTTTAGTCTGGCGAAAGCAATCTTTAGAAAGGCGAGAAGTCCAAGGTTATTGTCTATCGGTGGTATGTTTTTGATGCAAGGTTTGAATGATACACAGATTCCTCGGAGTAACCGTCCCCGAAGCGTGGTTGCTATGCTTTTAATTGTAATTGTACTTTATACGGCTTTGTTTGCATCGGGCGTTGTTAGCGTGTTGATTATTCCACAATATGAAGATAACATTCGCACAGTTGACGATTTGTTACGGTCAGAACTACCTGTAGCTATGACGCTACTCCAACTTGATGTCTCGCGAAATCAAACCTTTACTGTAGATAAACCTAGTTTTTTATTGGTAATTTTCGTTTATTAATGATTTTTATTTGCAGCATACACAGAAGATTTTGATTTCCCGTAATGTCGTTAAGCAATTCCAGGGCACAAGCCTTTCTAAGACATTGTACTCGAAATATGCATTTCAACATTATTATACCAGCATTAAATGTACGTGTAACATTTTGTCATTAATTCAAGCAAAAACTTTGCATATAATAATAATTTTTGATTTTTCCACTTAGTGTCGAATTTTTTGGACAGTTACTATACACCCTTGGCGAAGAGCGTGCAAAGATTGGAAGATTATTACCAAAAGTCATTCGGCACCATCCAAGTCACTGGACCACCCGTGTATGTACATTTGTTACCGCATTTAAACGATATTATTCTCAAATGTAAGGAATTTGGATTATATACAAAATGGGAATGGGATATCTTTCTACTGACAAACAAAGTCTTTGACATATTGGAGTATCTTGATAACAAGTTACCACAAACGAAAGCAACTGTTTTGACGTTAGCGCATGTTAAAGGCATATTTTATCTCTATTGTGCTGGTGTTATATTTTCATTAATAGCTTTTGTTTTGGAATTGAAAGTGGCGAAAATAATTGATAAGAGAAAGGACGGTGGAAAGTCGATATGCCAATTTTAAGCTTTTTATGAATTAGGTATTTTCTAATTAACTTGTAGCATCTGCGCTTGTATTTAAGTATAAATTCAATCCTGTCTTTTAAACTCGATGATTGGTAGCAACCTTGAATTGATTTCTGCACTGGGCGCTGTGTGCGCTGTATTTGGGTATAAACAACTTTTACGTTGTCAGTGAGTGTGCCGGCGCGATGTTCATGCACCCGAGTTGCTTGCAGTTTGTTCGACTCCGTGTGTGATGGCGGTTGGTAGGTTCGTGTATCTCGACGGTTTGTTCAATTCGATATATCGTGATATATTTTATCGGCTGTCGACAGTGTTTAGTGTTCACGGGCGCGTACGGTGATATGTTGTTATAATATGGTATTAATTTAGTATTTTATTCTTGTACTTTGTATTTTCTTTATATTATATAAGGAGCTTCAACCATGTGTATATGTTTTCCTTGATGTCAATCCAGTGTTCAAGTTATTTTATTATTATTCCTTTATTTTATTCCAAAGATGAAGTTATTTAGTGGATTTTGTTTATGAACTTTGCACTTTCCTTTGTATTGATGTTGTTTTCTTTTTCTAACGCCCTGTAGTTTAATTTTCCATTATTTTACTCCAAATATGATGTTATTTGGTTGTTCTCCTCATTTAATTTTGCATTTTCCTTGGAAAAGATGTTGTTTTCTTTTTGCAACACCCTGTGTTTTAATTTTCCATTATTTTATTCCAAGGATGATGTTATTTGTTGTTTTTTCTGTTTTAAATTTGCTTCTTTGTATTGATTTTTACAACACCCTGTGTACTAGTTTCCCATTATTTTACTCCAGAAATGATGTTATTTAGTTGTTTTTCTTTTTGTATTTTGCACTTTATAATACGCGAACGCGGTGTCACAGTAAGCTCGGAATAATTTTTCCAGATGCGGAATTTAATTCTGTATCTCACTGTGTTGAAATTTATGGCGAGAAAATTCCGCAACGCGAGTTATATTGAAAGTTGTGTGTGTGCGTCTTAGGACACACTAGGAATGCGCTAGGAATTATAGTTTTTTTTAGTATAACACGCGAACGGGGTGTTAGAGTTAGCTCAGAATAATTTTCCCAGATGCGTAATTGTGACTCGTATTCAGCGCCCCGTACGAAGGTAGCGGTAGAAGTGACTCGTGTTCAGGGCACCCTACGAAGGTAGCGGTAGAAGTGACTCGTGTTCAGGGCACGGTACGAAGGTAGCGGTAGAAGTGACTTGTGTTCAGGGCACCCTACGATGGTATACTCATTTTACCTATTTTAATACTTTATTTTATAGAAAATATTTAAATTAGTCGCGGTGTTCTAAACATCAATTATTTAATTAACTTACGAGTAGGTATACAGTAAACTTATATGAAGACAATTAGAAAACAATAAATTATTTATTTGTACTGGTAAATTAAAAATTCCTGTGTTTTTTCATCCTTATTGCATCCCAAAACAATACATTTTTCTAATGCCGAGAAATATTGATAGTAAAAGTAGATTTCGTGTATGTGTGTTATTTCAATATTGTGAATTTTTACTTTTGCTTCTCAACTATGTGTTTACCACTACGTTTGTATATAAACAACTTTTTTGTTTGACTGACGCATATTATCGCTACGCACCTGCCTTGTACCTGGTTTCGCGCAGCGCACACGGCAGTCGTTTCACCGCGTGGTCCGCGATCGCGTCTCTGTAATCGCCACGCGTTTTCATACTTCAATTATTCAATTAATCGTCGTGCATTCTTTTCGTCATCAGAAAAATATTCGTAACGAGCATGTGTGCCGGTTTTGTTTGATGAGTTGTGGCGGTTAGAGTGTTTTTAAGTGAGAAAGAAGTGTACGTTAATCTCTGCGCGAGTTTTCAGTTGATAAGATATATTCCTGGATCTAAAATTTCTTCATCAATGCACTGATAGGTATTTAATCACATTTTTTCGCGGAAAGTTAAGACGGTGTAACTTAAATTGATTATTCCATTTGAAGGATATTAATTTTGTAGATTATAAACACATGGTAGCATTTTTATCAGAATTCTTAAGATTCTGTTTTTGAAAATAACATGCATAATTTAATTATTACAAACACTGTGTTAAAAAGTATCTGAGGATTATTAAAAAGACAATATTTATGTGGTCGACCAGGCTCACTTTACCGTCGACCGTCGGCTCGTTCCTCTTTTCGTTGAACGTTTTTATCGAATTACACTCCTTTGCATTATTAAATTCAAAAGTTTCTTCTTGATCTAATAAAATCTTGTACGTTGAATAGTTTTTCGCTATCATAGTCTCCATATATCTTAATATTAAAAGTAACTAGTTATTTTTGTCGTATATACCTACCTATTGTATTACCACGCGCCGTCGGTTACCTTATGCAGTTGATGCTATCATCAAATGATAAATATATACACAATATATTAAAATGTAAGTGTTTCTTGTAGCACCTTTTTTACTCAACTTTTCCGATGATTTTCGGGTAAAATCTTTGAATTTATGTTAAAATATATTTTTATAGTTTTTCGGTATAAATTTCTCTCGTCATGATGTGAATATTGACCATATTTGTAGTTTTTAAAATTTTCCTTTTGTAACACCCAGTATATTAGTTTTCCTAACAGTACTAAGTAAATCACCTTTACTTGTGAGTTTTGAGTGTTCTTTGTTTTAGACTTGGGATTTTCCTTCTGGAACACCCGGTATATTTACTTTTTTGTGTCCTTGAAAACTTTCCTGTGGTTTTAGGGCTTTTTTGCACTTTAAGTTTAGACTCTGTTTATTAGTTTCCCGGAGCATCGGGTGAAAACGAGCAATATTTGTAGTGTTCAGATGTTTTCCTCTTTGATGGTTAAATTTTCTATTTGTGACACCTTGTATAATCGTTTTCTTTCACATCCCTGAAAATTTTGCCTTGACTGTGATTAGAATTTAACTTCTTGCACTTTGAATTTTCTTTTGGTAACGCCCTGTATATTTGTTTCCTTTTCAATCACAAAAATTTACTTTGTTAATTGCTTATCCCCCACTAGGAAGTGGTACACGAAGGTAGCGACAGAAGTGACTCGATTCAGGGTACCGTATAAGGGTTGCGGTAGAAGTGACTCGTATTCATAAAATATAATTGTTTTTGGACCGTTTAGCCTTGGAACTTTAATTATTTTATATTTTTACTTGATAGCGAGTTTTCTAAACTTTCATAATAATTGAAAAAAACGATTAAGCACTTCCCCCCTTGCCCATTTTTTTTCAGGAATTAAGATTTCATCTCTTAGATTTCCAATTTAACTAGCTTATTTTTTAGAGAGTAAAAGTAGATTTCGTGCATGTGTATCATTGCAATATTGTGAATTTTTAGTTTCGGCTTCTCAACTACGTTTCTCTTCTCAAGTACGTTTGTGTATAAACAACTTTTTTTGTTCGACTAACGCGTATTATCGCTACGTACCTGCTTTGTGTCTGGCAACGCGCAGCGCACACGACAGTCGTAACACCGCGTGGTCCGCGAACGCGTCTCTCTAATCGCCATGCATTTTCAGACTTTTATTATTCAATTAATCGTCGTGTATTCTTTTTGTTATCAGCTCGTAACGAGTATGTATGGCTGTTTTTTTTTATGAGTTGTGACGGCTAGAGTGTTCTTAAGTAAGAAATAAGTGTGTGTTAATCTCTGCGCGAGTTTTCAGTTGATAAGATATATTCCTGGATATAAAATCTCTTCAACAATGCACTGGTAGGTGCGTAATCACTGTTTTCGCTGTAAGTTAAGACGATTTAACTTAATTTGATTATTCCATTTGAGGGATATTAATTTTGCAAATAACAAACATGTGGTAACATTTTGATCAGAATTCTTAGTTCTTTTTCCAAAAATACCATGCATAATTTAATTATTAAAGTATCTTAGGAGTATTAAAATGACAATATTCATGTGGTCGACCACACTCACTTTGCCGTCGACCGTCGGCTCGTTCTTCTTTTCGCTGAACGTTTTTAAACGAATTACACTCCTTAGCATCATTAAATTATAAAGTTAATAATAAAATATTGTACGTTGAATAGTTATTTGCTATCATAGTCTCCATATATCTTAATATTTACAAGTAACTAGTTATTTTTATCGTACTTACCGACTGTATTACCACGCGCCGTCGCTTGCCGTCTGCTGAGTTGGGTGTTTTCCGACGGATGTTCTATCAATTTGTGATGATTCTTCACCCGTCGGTTACCTTATGCAGTGGATGCTATTATCAAATGATAAATATATACACAATATATTAAAATGTAAGTGTTTTATTCTTGTAGCACCTTTTTTACCTAACTTTTCCGATGATTTTCGAGTAAAATTTGAATTTATGTTAAAATATAGTTGTTTCCGTATATATTTCTCTCGTCATAATGTGAATATTGACCATATTTGTAGTTTTTAAAATTTTCCTTTTGTAGCACCCTGTATATTAGTTTTCCTAACAGTATGTAGTAAATGGCCTTTATTTGTGAGTTTTGAGTGCTCTTTATTTTAAACTTGGGATTTTCCTTCTGGAACACACGGTATATTCGCTTTTCTTTGTGTCAGTGAAAATTTTCCTTCAGCTGTGATTTTAGGCCTTTTTTTGCACTCGATTTTTTTTGTAACACCCTGTTTATTAGTTTCCCGGAGCATCGGGTAAAGCGAGCAATATTTGATGCTTGAATTTTCTATTGGTGACACCTTGTATAAACTCCTTGCTCTTTGAATTTTCTTTTGTAACACCCTGTAAATTTGTTTCCATTTTCTATCACCTAGAAAATGGGCTAATTTCTTTATCCCGGTAGAACATTTTGACGTGTTACTTGTTTATATATGCGCGACGATGCAAGTCGTAAGTTCTGTGTCAATATGGCGACTTGTATTTTGTTGACTTGTAAAATCTATACATGTACTCTATTGTTAATAAAGAAATAGTAAGATATATTGACTTCTTTGATTTGTGTACCCCTACTATCATTTCAGATACAGGTCTCTATGAGAGTTCCCTCTGGGGGATGATCCCACTATATAAATTGTGCAAGGTATCATATTGTGATTTGTGTGCTCCTTCTTTCATTTCAGCTACAGGTCAGGGCATAGAATATTTTTAAGTGTCGCCTCTCTTGAGGCGACTTCTGGAATTAGAAATATTTGAACAAGACCTTATAAGGATTGATATTATAAGGTTCCCTACCTCTCTCTGGGTGATCCCCCACCATAAAATTGTTGATATGCAGTAATTTCGGGGATGAAGCGCAGAGACATCGTAGCTGTAGGATGGGCCGGGAGCAATGGACGCGTCGAAGGCAGTGGGCCCGTAAACTTATAACGACACGTGCCCAAAAATTTAAAAATTCCGTCCTCCCTGTTCTCTCTTCTTCTATCTCCTCCTCTTCTCTACTCTGTTCTCTTCCTTCTGTCTTCTACTCTTCTCTGCTATTCCCTCATCTACTTCTCCTATTTATTCTGTTCTTCTGTTCTTGAGTTTCTTACATCTCTTATTGCCTTCACTTGCATATTTCAGGTTTCTCTTATAATTCGTTGCAATTCATATGGCAATTTCACCTGTTATTTTATATTTGAGAGAAAAATGCCTTCTATACCTGAGGTTCGATCCGTGACTACTAGCATGCTAGCAGGTGCACGTATCCACTCGACCACCGAGTGTTTTTACCGGTTATATTTGATTCTTTTATTTATGTTTCTACTTTACTCAACTTTTTAAAAACAACAACACATCCAGTATATGTTGTACACGCTTGATTCACTTAAGATTTATATGGAATATGATTTAGACATCAATCCTGCAAACGAAGCGAAACCAAGAAATATGGGGAAAGAAGTATGTAATATTACATTATGTTTTATTAACAACATTAAAATTACATCCCACATTTTTTAAAAATCGTTAATCATCAGGTAGGTTCTTGAATCTCTGAAAGTAATACGCATATATTACGCGCTTCTCTAACATTTCTGCGACGAAGAAGCGAAGAACAAGCTTCAACAAACCTCAACGTTGTTTTATTTATACTAATTAAACGCCAAATTCAAATTATTATTAAGGTATGTGTGGACACGCAGGTTATTTACGTAAGTTAATATACGAGTGCAATGTAATTCCACAAACGAACAACAATCATCGACGGCCGACGGTACATCACAAGCGCATAGGTGAACCACCGATGACTCCGCGATTGATGAACATTCAACGGATGCTATCTTACTAGCAAAACCACATTCACATCCGATTTCAGTAAATGCCGTCAACTGTTAATTGAACATTCCGCAATTTATCTAATTATGATTTAGAGAACAAAAACTAGTCGCAATGAAAACGCGCGATTCACTCGACAACCGAAATGGAACTACGTATGCCTTGAGTTGCACACAGCCGACAGCCACTGCACGAGGTCACTAACGCTGTTGAGATACGCATACTGAGAGCAAAAAAAAACTTGTTTACAATCATTCATACGCATGTATTCTAGCCCACCTAAGAATACTTCACAATACTGCAACAAAAAATTTATTATTTTATAGACTATTGTCCGTAGACTAAGACTCCACGATTCGTTTTTTCTCTCTCTTTTAGTTCACGAGATATTCGCAATTGAAATAAATCAAAGCTAAATCTACTGACAATTCTCTATAAAATAAGCTAGTTAAATTGGCAATTTAAGAGATGAAATTTTAATTCATGGGTAAGAGGAGGATAATTTATTTCCAAGATTTTCGACAGTGAATATTTAAACTAAACTAAACTAAAAGAGATACCAACCAGCTACCAACCAATTGTAGATTATGGAAGATTGGAAAATTCTCTATCAGATGGAAATTTAATTTAATTCAATTTAATGGGGTAAAAGGTCTAAAACCACAATACAATTAAACGTAGAACCAAACTGAAATTTAAATTACACGATAAAGTTTTTATAAATAATGAAATGATTTTACTTGCGGTTATGGAAGAGATGTAGTATATCGACGGCAAGTTGGCGAATACTAAATAAATGAGAAACAAAAACATTAGCTACAGAATTTCCACCCAAACTTTGAATTAAAAGTCGTGTTATTCGCATAGTAATCATAGGAATGACAATATTTCCGTGGAAGCACATTGATCCATGCCTCTGTTTATGACAAATATATTATTCACAAGTCAATTCAATTATTAGTATTCAGCGCCCGACGGCAACGGACTCACGAACACGTGAATAAATAAAACACGCAAAATTTACAATTACGAAGATTACACACGCGATAGCTGATAAATGATCAAAACATATTTATTAACACTAATTATCACCGGCGATCAGGAGATATAACACGATTTACCTGAACTTACAGTAAAGAATAACACAAGTCGAAAGTGTGGAATGTGCACTCTTTCGTTATCGCACCGATTGAACAAAAACAAAAATTCTCTCGCTGGAATATCATTTCGAAGTGAACGTACCTAACAAAAACAACAAAGTGTTTCAAACAGTGTGCGCGCATAAAATAAAAATGGTTCATGAGGCAGTGAATGGTCATGCACTTAAATAGCAGCGTACGTGTGAGACACGTACACGAAAGTGCGCACGCATCACTCTGTCTAAAATGACTAAAGCAAATTTACACAAAACACAGTAAGCCAAATTCAGATGACGCATGATGTTCAAATTTAATCTATCAAACAACAAACACAGGCTGTTAAGTCTTTAAATCATATGATGATGTTGACGATGACAACACACCAATCAAGTGTAAAATAAATTCCCATTGTAATTACACATAGTCACAATAGTTAAGGCACACAAACGTGGACGGCTGTGAGCGGCAAAAGCCTCGTACAACCTCGAAAAAAATACAAATATTTCACGAAAAGACTGAAAAATCACAAATTTTCCAAGTGTCGCAGGTTGAAGTTGTGCAACAATCACCATAAGCCCGACAGAGAATTTAATTCCGCATCAATAGATGCCACGCTGAAGTTTCTGTGTACCAAAGTCATGTGCAAACCCGAAAAATACAAATATTTTCCTCTCACGAAAAAGGGTGAAAAATCACCATTTTATGCAAATTTTCGCGGGTTGCAAGTCGAATTCCTGCAACAATAAAATATAGCTCGAAAGGTTGAAAACGCGACTAAAAGTGCTAAAAGTGCAATTTTTTCAATTTTTGGCCCATTTTATTCAATCGCGAATATCCCCGTAAACTAAAAAGAGATAAATAAGATCTGATCGCAGCGTCTTAATCTACGGACCAATCTCTATCATCAGATAGGATAGTTAAAACGAATTTGAGATATGAAATTTTAATCCTTGCAAAATTGCTGGCAGTTTTCTTGATACTTTTTTTCGACCATTTTCAAAAATTCATAATCTCTTAAACTAAAAGAGATAGCTACCAAACGAATTGTTGATTATGAAAGACTGAAAATTTCTCTATCAGATAAAAATATGCTGTTTCCGAGTAAAAGTATCAAAACGCGACTAAAAGTGCTAAAAAGTGACATTTTGCAATTTTGTCTATTTTATTCCAATCGCGAATATCTCGTAAACTAAAAGAGATAAATAAGATCTGATCGCAGCGTCTTAATCTACGGACCAATCTCTTACTGTGATAGGATAGTTAAAACGGAAATCTTGAGGATATGAAATTTTAATCCTAAGAAAAATTGCCAAGGGGATGCTTTTTCTGATACTTTTTTCGACCATTTTCAAAAAATTCATCTCTAAACTAAAAAGAGATAGCTACCAACGAATCTGTTGATTATGAAAAAGACTGGTAAATTTCTATCAGATAAAAACATAAAATACCTATACTTCTAGAGTAAAAGGTCGAAAAACGCGACTAAAAGTGCTAAAAGTGACATTTTGCAATTTTGTCTATTTTTATTCAATCGCGAATATCTCGTAAACTAAAAGAGATAAATAAGATCTGATCGCAGCGTCTTAATCTACGGACTATTCTCTATCAAATAGGATAGTTAAAACGGAAATCTGAGAGAAAAATAATTTCTACCCTAAGAAAAATGCCAAGGGGGTGTTTGATACTTTTTCTTTGACCATTTTCAAAAATTCATATCTCTTAAACTAAAAGAGATAGCTACCAACGAATTGTTGATTATGAAAGACTGAAAATTCTATCAGATAAAAATATAAAATAATTATATTTCCTACAGTAAAAGGTCGAAAACGCGACTAAAAGTACAAAATGACATTTTGCAATTTTTGCCTATTTTATTCAATACTTCCAGTACTTCGTTCAGTTACGTATTGCTCAACGATTTTCAAAATTCATATCTTGCCAAACTAAAAGAGATAGCTACCAACGAATTGTTGATTTGAAAGATTGGAAAATTCTCTATCAGACAGAAATATAAAATAAATTTATATTTACTAGGTAAAAAGGTCGAAACTTTTGACTAAAAGTGCTAAAAGTGACATTTTGCAATTTTTGCCTATTTTTATTCAATCGCAGATATCTCGTAAACTAAAAGAGATAATTAAGATCCGATCGCAGCGTCTTAATCAACTTAGTTTTTCTATAAGATAGACTGGATTAAAACGGAAATCTGAGGAGACAGAAATTTTAGTATCATAAGAAAAAAATTGCCCAGGGGGTGCTTGATACTTTTGTCGACGATTTTCAAAATTCATATCTCTTAAACTAAAAGAGATAGCTACAACGGAATTGTTGATTCTGAAAGATTGGAAAATTCTCTATCAGACAAAAATAAAATAATTATATTTCCACCACAGTAAGGTCAACGCGACTAAAAGTGCTAAAAGTGACATTTGCAATTTTGCCTATTTTATTCAATCGCGAATATCTAAATAAGCTAAAAAGAGATAATTAAGATCGATCGCAGCGTGCCATCAACGGATTTTTCTATAAAAGATAGGTACTAGTTAAAAGAGGGAAATCTGAGATAAAATTTACACTTAGTATAGAAAAAAATTGCCAAAGGGGTGCCCAGTACTTTTCGACGATTTTCAAAATTCATATCATAAACTAAAAGTAGCTACCAACTTGGTATTTGATTATGAAAGACTGGAAAAATTTCTCTATCTGACAAAAATATAAAATAGTATATTTCCTACAGTAAAGGTCGAAAAACGCGACTAAATGTGCTAAAAAGTGACATTTTGCAATTTTTGCCTATTTTATTCAATCGCGAATATCTCGTAAACTAAAAGAGATAATTAAGATCCGATCGCAGCGTCTTAATCTACGGACCAATCTCTATAAGATAGGCTAGTTAAAACGGAAATCTGAGAGATGAAATTTTAATCCTTAAGAAAAAATTGCCAAGGGGGGGTGCTTGATACTTTTTTTCGACGATTTTCAAAAATTCATATCTCATAAACTAAAAGAGATAGCTACCAACGAATTGTTGATTGAAAGGTCGAAAAACGCGACTAAAAGTGCTAAAAAGTGACATTTTGCAATTTTTGCCCATTTTATTCAATCGCGAATAGCTCGTAAACTAAATGAGATAAATAGGTACAAATCGCAGAAACTATTCTACGGACTATTCTCTATAAGATTAAAATAATTCAATTTAATGGGGTAAAATACGACGCTATACCGACGATTACACGTGCATATGTTGGCGCATAAAAATACAAGACAGTCAGGTGTACTCACTACTTATGGCGTTGATATTAAAATACAATCTTGAGTCCAAACCGCTGGTAGGATGCTTGCAGTCCGTTGAGGCCCCGTACAAACCCTCATGGAATTGGAATTATTTTTAACGCGC
This sequence comes from Dalotia coriaria, assembly GCF_025399875.1. Classification (NCBI taxonomy): domain Eukaryota; kingdom Metazoa; phylum Arthropoda; class Insecta; order Coleoptera; family Staphylinidae; genus Dalotia; species Dalotia coriaria. Next base: position 16,346 of record NW_027045474.1, read on the forward strand.
ACTTTAATAGTGCAATACGGATTACGCGATACTTTCGGATTTTTAATCGCGTCCCGCACTCGATTTGTCGAATATTCGGATACATTTTTTGTAAACACTGCGTACTTTCCCTAACAGGTGAAAGGGGACAAGGCACGACCCTCCTTCGATAGCTAATTGATCACGATGCAATAAAATGGTTAAATCAAAACGCGTCGCGACCCGCACTCGATGAGTATTTCGTTACACCTCTCCAGGTCTCTCGCGAATATCGTTTATCACTTATACCTGTGAATCGAAACAAAGATTAAAAATACTGGGTAGGGATGATTTGGTAGATATTCGGAACTAAAAATTTTTTAATGAATAAAATAAATAAATGATAAATTAATCAAAATTGGCAAGGATTTTTTTAAATTATAAAAAATAAGAATATTAAAAGGATTAAAAAACAATAAAGTAATAATGATATTAAGAGGTAGTTACTTACAACATGAAGGTGTGAAATATAAGTAGACACAAAAAGTACATAAACCGAAAACGAACGCGCCCGAATTACAAAAATGCCCCAATATATCGAATATGTACCTGAAAGACAAGCAGAAAGAACAATTAGTAACAGAAAATTTAAAAATTATCAGAGACATTGGATAAACGTAAACTTACAGCGATTTACAGCAATGTTCAAACCTTTTTCCAATCTTGGGAAAGTAAGACTAATCCGGGACGTCAGGTGGGTGACCTTGAAAGGTCATCTAGAAACAACAGAAATCTCTATCAGATAGGATAGTTAAAACGGAAATCTGAGAGATGAAATTTTAAGTCTTAAGAAAGAATTGCCAAGGGGGGGTGCTTGATACTTTTTTTCGACGATTTTCAAAAATTCATATCTCTTAAACTAAAAGAGATAGCTACCAACGAATTGTTGATTATGAAAGATTGGAAAATTCTCTATCAGATAAAAATATAAAATAATTATATTTCCTACAGTAAAAGGTCGAAAAACGCGACTAAAAGTGCTAAAAAGTGACATTTTGCAATTTTTGCCAATTTTATTCAATCGCGAATATCTCGTAAACTAAATGAGATAATTAGGTACAAATCGCAGAAACTATTCTACGGACTATTCTCTATAAGATTAAAATAATTCAATGTAATGGGGTAAAATATGACGCTATACCGACGATTGCACGTGCATATGTTGGCGCATAAAGATACAAAACAGCCTGTTTGGTGTCAGGTGTACTCACTATTTATGGCGTTGATATTATAATACAATCTTGAGTCCAAACCGCTCGTAGGATGCTTGCAGTGCGTTGAGGCCCCGTACAAACCCTCATGGAATGGGAATTATTTTTAACCCGCATTTTAATAGTGCAATACGGATTACGCGATACTTTCGGATTTTTAATCGCGTCCCGCACTCGATTTGTCGAATATTCGGATACATTTTATAAACACTGCGTACTTTCCCTAACAGGTGAAAGGGGACAAGGCACGACCCTCCTTCGGTAGCTAATTGATCACGATTCAATAAAATGTTTAAATTAAAACGCGTCGCGACCCGCACTCGATGAGTATTTCGGTACACCTCTCCAGGTCTCTCGCGAATATCGTTTATCACTTATACCTGTGAATCGAAACAAAGATTAAAAATACTGGGTAAGGATGATTTGGTAAATATTCGGAACTAAAAATTTTTTAAAGAATAAAATAAATAAATGATAAATTAATCAAAATTGGCAAGGATTTTTTTTAAATTATGAAAAATAAGAATATTAAAAGGATTAAAAAACAATAAAGTAATAATGATATTAAGAGGTAGTTACTTAAAACATGAAGGTGTGAAATATTAGTAGACACAAAAAGTACATAAACCGAAAACGAACGCGCCCGAATTACAAAAATGCCCCAATATATCGAATATGTACCTGAAAGACAAGCAGAAAGAACAATTAGTAACAGAAAATTTAAAAATTATTAGAGACATTGGATAAACGTTACAGCAATGTTCAAACCTTTTTCCAATCTTGGGAAAGTAAGACTAATCCTGGACATCAGGTGGGTGACCTTGAAAGGTCATCTAGAAACAGCAAAAAATTTTAAGTACAAAGAGAAATAATAGCAAGAACAATTATTTTTTTTTTTAATATACATGCCTACGATGGAAAACAGGAACGTTTTCAAGAAGTGGATTGAAAGCCCGATCGTAATGCACCATCAACAACGTCGCACGCAATAAACAGAAAATAAAACAGAATTAAAATATAACAAAATACTAAAGAATAAGTAGGCAAATGATAAATGTAACGCTAGAAAATAAAAGTAAGAGTGTGTTATCAGCAGTGTCGAATGGTGTTGGAGTGTTAAAATCAAAACAACAACATGGCATCTCTTTGTGTTAGCAGTGCTGCACAACTCGCACTCTACTGCCGCACAGTTACCGATTGAAACATGTGAAAAGCAAACAAACAACTGCTAACTTCGCCGCGTACACCTCGATTGCACAATAAAATTACATCCGACTATTACAATTAGACGCATTGCAAGTACATGATTTGATTTATGTGATGATGCAACTTGGTGTTTGCGAACGTGTAAACGACGTTTGAATCGGGGCCATATTACAAACTCGCGTCTAACGCCTAACGCATAAAACAATGCAGCGTGCAAATTTTACGAATTACAGATTTAATAAAAAGGCGCAAATGAAAATAATGCAAGAAACTTACTTGTGAGTGCCTCGAGGAATGTTTTTCACTTGGTAGCAACACTTTTTTACTGATTTAATAAATTATTGGCAATTTTATTAGCGCAGGTGTAACTGCAGACAATGTCGCGCACTGAATGATGATGCTGAGCGTGCGTTGCGCGTTAACTTGTTTCCCTGCGCCGTTTCCTGCGCCGGACTTGCGCACAAAAAGTTCGGCGTTGAGGTGATGTTGATAAACCCGAAAACAAAAACATGCAAACAACGCACGTATTCTATATTACTTTAAGATCGCATATTGCATGATATGATTGCATACGAAGATCACTTGGAATGTTAAGAGATAGTGTGAGTTGTTATTTTATTCTGCCCGAAACAGACAAAGAAAAGAAATTAAATGTTTATTTTGATTTACTTGAAATATTAAACGTAAACGTACCAAGTATGTTACTTTAATTGTAGTATTAAATAATTATTTAATTTATATAATATTCTTAAGAATTATTGTCGCCACTATCCTAAAACTATTTAAAACGTTTTGAAAAATCAAATATTGACACTCAGAACTTTGTGGTGTACTCAACAATTCTTTGCAAAGAACAAAACTAAACATTTGAGTTGTATCCACCTGTAGTGAATTAAATTAAATAGAAAGAAAAAATATTCGCAATACAATTTACACGGACACAGGTGCTCATCACTGACACAAACAAACAAAAATTTAATGCAAATAACAGCACCATAGCGCCATCCAGTATTTATTTACGAAACATAATATGCAACGCCACATAAAGCTATTTACTCACAACAGGTAATTTGTTTGGGTGTGGTAGAAAGGGTTGCACCTGTAGCAGTGCGATTTACCTGCACTTAAACCGTGTTCGAGTGAAGCGCGCACAATTCACACGTACACGGAATAAATCACAAAATGCAAATGCAACACCCGTATGGAATAAATGGCCGATTTTGATTAATAACTTTACAATTCTCTGCTGGAGGACGCCAGGATGAATTTATAGGAATTAAATTCTCTGATCAAATAAATTGTTATTGAACTGAATACAAAACTATTACTGCTTAAAGTTGCCATCGACGTTTTGTAAATATGAAAATATTAAATAAATTAGAAAAATGCGCAAAATAATTCAAATCAGCAATAAATTACAATAAAATGGAAATACCTGTAGCTATTTAACAAAGATTTTTCAAAGAATTTCTTCGTCTACTTTCTTTGTGCATCAGATGGAAATTTAAAATAATTTAATTTAATACCCCAAAGGTCTAAAACGCGACTGAAAGTGCTAAAAATTGCAATTTTTCAATTAGTGACGATTTATTTTACTTGTGAATGTCTCGTAAACTAAAAGAGGCAAAATCATTTAAATATTTGAAACAGTTCCCGAGATACAGCCGAATTTCCACCGCGTGTTAAGTTTTGTAGGGGAAACAACATTTAGTGTTAAAAGATGAAACTTCGATTTGTTTGTAACACTTACTTATACCTGCTGACGGACGTTAGGGAAGATGAATTGGGAGATGAATCTTTAACACTACACAACACCCATTAATCGCCGGTAAATGCACGCGGTTGTTGTTAAATTAAAATGACGACGTGCGGCAGACCCGCATAGACGCAGTGCAACAACTAATAACAAGAACGACCAACTAGACTCAACTGTGAATGCAGTCGAATACACTTCTCATAACATGCGCTTGCGTATTGTCACTATCGCCGGTAGTCACGATCATACGGCACTGTACTGTATGCAACCATATACGCATACGGTACCAACTCGTATAATCCATGAATATAATCTGTGATCATCCCAACAACACAACGCGATAAATAAACATTGAGTAAATGCAATAATAGTTATCAAAATCAAATGTTTAACTAATTGTTTAAACACTGATGGAGGTGTTAATCAGATGTCGATTATGTGGCAGTCTCGGCACTGAGGATGGATTGTTGCTTCCAATATCCGAAGACTTGAGCACTAAGATAATAACACTGTTTCAATTACATATTGGCGATGCCGACGATAGATTATCATGCTGTGTGTGCGATTGTTGTTCACAAACGGTGAATTCAACGTGGTTGTTCTATCAGAGGATACAAAAGGTCCAACAAGAGTTGCATGATGCACTGACTGCCTCAGAGAATCTCACAGTTTCTACTTGTTCACAAACAGATCTCATAGTTCCATCCAGGAGCATTCTTGTTGGTGTAGACAATGAAGACTGCCTTAATCTTAAAGAGATTGAAAGGAAGCATAGCCAAGTTGAAGAGAGTGATAATGCAAAAGTAAAAGAAGATGCATTGGAGGCATTGTCCGGGGCAAGTGATTGTGACTTGAATGATGATGGTAGTATTATTATGCAGAGGAATATACAAGGCTGGGAGGGTTACCCATGGGCTTGTTTTGAGTGTGGTGCAAGTGTATTGAATTATGATGAGCTTAGAGAACACTATGCACAACATCATGGGAATAGTATTAGGTAAGTTACAGCTAAAACAAAAACATAAAACCGTTAATAACAATTTGTTTCTCATAGATTTGTTTGTGCAGACTGCCCAAAAGTCTACACAAAATACACAATGTTCCTCTCACACATACGTGTCCATCGGCCATATTTGAAATTCTGCTGTGATGTATGCAACAAATGGTTTCCCAACGCCAAGCAACAGGAAAAACACCGCTCGGATCACGGCGATGACCGCCCGCACGCATGCATCACCTGCGGCAAACGCTTCCGCATGCAATCCGCCTTATTAGTCCACTCTCGATCTCATCTGCCCGTTGAATTGAAAAATCGCCATCAGTGCGACCAATGTCCGAAACGTTTCGGCACCAAACCGAATCTCTTAGCACACCAACGCATCCACGCCGGCGTACGAGACTACACATGCGATCAATGCGGCAAAAGTTTCGTCCAGAAAGGCAATCTTGACAATCACCTGCTCACGCACACAGCAGCACGTCCTTATTCATGCTCCACGTGCGGGAAAACTTTCAAAACACTCGTACGCCTCAAAAAGCACGGCAGTGTTCATTCCGGATTGAAACCCTATCAATGCGACGTGTGTGGAAGGCAGTTCAGGGAGCGAGGTACGCTCAAGGAACACCATCGGATACACACGGGTGCAATGCCGTTCAAATGCGAGTTTTGTGGGAAAAGCTTTCGTTTCAAAGGGGTACTGACCACGCATCGAAGGCAACATACTGGGGAACGGCCGTACTCGTGTCTGGAGTGTCAGCATCATTTTACAAACTGGCCGAATTATAATAAGCACATGAAGAGGCGGCATGGTATTAATACGAGTGTTACTGTTAGGAAACCGCAGAGTATTCCGCCGACGGGGATGCCGCAACGAAATCCGCCGGGATCTATACTTGCCCCGCCGCAATTGCCCGAGACAACTCATTATATTACGGAGAATCATCAACAGTTTTATCCGGTTTTGAATTTGTACAATTTACAGGATGACACGACGACTGAGACTGGCATAGCTCTTTGCTAGACATTCATTTTCTATTTATGTGATTTTAAATCGTATTTAGTAGCATCACACAATTTTAGTACAAAATAATGCAATAAACGCATTCTATGATGAGTGGTTGTGTTTTTCTTTACGTGGTTGACTCTAAGGCGGTGCAAGTTCACCCTTCTCCTCTTGAGTTTGTTGTAGAACCATAAAATACGAGAATGATCCTTTCACAATCTACAAAATATAAACTTTTCACTAAAAACAAAGTAAAAATTGATATTGACTGACCATCATTAGTGTTTCCATGCTTAATGGAACAAATTTCCCTGCTGTGATATACAAAGGCCTTTGCGCTCTTCTTATAATCATCACAATCGCATTCGTAATATGTTTCGAAGCACCAGGCCAGTCAATTTCAGCTGCGGCATTAGCTACTTGTTCAGCTTCTAAACTCACTTCATTTCCCCAGTAACAATACGCTCCTACTTGACAAGCAATGCACCACCAATAGAAGAAAAAGTGGAAAAACTCCACACTTCCAAAAGGATACTACAAAAATAAATTTTTTTTTCATATTCTGTTGAGATAAATATCCTGTAGTACCTACAAGTGACGCGAAAAACAATAAAAAGCACATTAATACCACACTACAGGCAAACACTGATAGAATCATAATACTGCATAAGCTTTCCATCTCCGCCGCCAAATCCAGCACTTGTAAATGATGTTCAATTGATTGCCGCATTAAAATATCCATCTTTTTATTAACCACATCAAGATTATCCTTCTCACCACCTGCTAGTTCCTCCGCGCGTGTTCTCATGCTTCTCATACCATTCGCTAAGATTTTCATCTGCACACTTATGTGACCCATAATGGTGGACATCAATAAATAAGTAGTTAAAATAATATATGCATAAACAGATACTTCAAAGATTTGGTAAACAGCGGAGATTTCAAAGAATGGTGAGTGTTTCTGGAAATCACCGACGGTCATGGGTGCAAAACCCATCGTCCATCCTTCTTCCGGTTGTGTCAAGCGACTATGTAACACTTCCACGACGCTCATTAAAATAGTCATCAACAACGTCACACCGAATACAATATACATTCCTTCGGTGATTTGGACGATTTTTCTTATCCAGATTGTTTCTATTTCACCGCCACGTTTGATATCAGGAGCGTAGGGTGCTTTATGAAGGGATAACATCATCCTGCCAATTTTTTTACGATTGTTATAGAGAAGAATTGTCTCCACGGCACCTGTTTACAGAAATAAATCTATTTGTATTAATAATATTGATAAGAGTAATCATATTAAGCCTACCCATGATATGAGTGAGTAAATAATTGGTGACGCTTGCAATCGTGTTTAAATCACCCCATTGCACAAAGAATTCGTAGGTTTCCAAGCCGGTGAAAAGGATAACAGTATTAAACAGTAAAAACTTGGAGAAGAATCC